>NC_134483.1:368339465-368372318 GCF_040206685.1 Ascaphus truei
CATTCCTTCCCAAATGCTGTCTGCTGCTTCAGTGCCATCTGAGGAGAAACCCAACCTACCCAGTATCTACTCTTCCTTTCGCTATGTGTTCGACAAAGTTCAGTCCGAGGAACTTGTCACGGGAGACCAGGAATTTTTACACCTTTTATATTGGTACCGGCATCATACATTAGGCAAAAACCAGGTACTAGAAACAAAATGTAGTTTATTTCAGTAAACCTGTGTACAATAAGAAGAATTACACAATAGACAAAAGTATAAATAAAAAAGTGCTTGCTGCCTGGACATTTCATGCACTCTCTGAAAATCCGTTGAAAGAAACTTGGATACTGTATGTGTATTAGTAGCAGACGAGAAATCCCAGCGGTCACTGCAAAACCTCCATGAAACTCAACCAAGCGTTAGAATTGAAAAAACTTTATTGATACAAAATAGTAGACATAGAAAAAAACCTCTAACGCGTTTCTTCCCATGGAGGGACTTTATCAAAGAGATAATAACCAGTCACCGCAGGACGAAACGCTACTACTACTCACCAGATCGGCAGGAGCACACAGACCGCACTACAGCGGGGAACACAGCCTCAAACCAGCATCCTTGGCGAACTCACGGATTACAGCAAGCTGAGTCAGGCGAACATGCCATGTGACACGGGGTTTAGTAAGGGTAGCAGTTCCTGTTTTTCTTGTGACTTACTCAGCAGCATGTATCCCTATGTGTAGCCTTGTACTTCCAACAGCTACTGCTTTAGAGCCCCTACCCCGGTTAGTCTCTTACATGTGCGGTTGGTTATATATTTGTATTTATTTATTTCATTTACTGCTGATAGTGGTGGTCACCTCCGTTCATCTTACACAGGACACTTTAGGACTGCCTATCTTATACAGCAAGTTTTTGTAGCATCGGAATCTTTGGGGGTTAAACCCCTTCCTTTACCAATACTGTATGTGTAGTTCTCTTTAGCACAGAATGATCCCAGATATTGTTAATTTGGATATGGAGAAATGACTATGTGCATGATTTAGATGTCATCCACTTAAATTCGAACGTGTACATGGGAAAAAAGAACAAACACTTTTGGGTGCTTATCAGAACACCACTAGCTGGAAGGATGCAAGCTTGAGCTCCTGTAGAAACTTTATGATGTCATAGGGGAGAGCGAGAGAGAAGTGAGAGAGTCGCAGTGTCCCGCTGCGAAGGAAGTAAGGTGGAGAAGGAACCCTGACCAGATCTGTTCAGAGCCAACGGAGACTCAGGGCTCTATGCAGTAAGCGTTGATAAGGGTTTTTTCGCCATTTTACTGCCAAAATTGGGTTTGAGATTCAGTAAGCGCCGATAAGTGCTTGATTTTGGCAGGTTTCGTATCCGATAATTTTGTTATGGCCAGTCGGCTGCCGATAATCCGGTTTTCGGCACTTATCGCCACTTTTTTAATTCGGCTGTATTCAAGTAGCAAAATCAGCTTATCGGGGCTGATCGGCACTAAGAAATTGAGACTTTATGGCCAATTTCTCCCGCCAACTAAAGTTGGCAAGTTGGAGGGGAGAATGATCGCTAAGGCTGCCGGAACGGCACTTAGAAAAAAAAACTAATTTGTACATTATTGGAGTCAATGGAGCGGGGACGTATAACAGTATACTACTGTTTACGTTCTATTACTCACAATACAAATGTGTTTAGCATTACAGTGTGGGGGGCATTCACTGCATTGTGTCACACCTGACTGATTATTTGTATAACATAGAACTTTTATATGTTTTCATCATTTGCGTGTCACATTACTCATCATGTGATGATGTGTCAAGGAAAAAACCTATACTCAACTCTTAAAGGAGAACATCACATCATATCAAACATGTTAATGAACTGTGCGACTATTTATGATATGATGTTATCCATGTCACACATGTAACACATACACCGTATGTTCATGTTGCTTTACATTACACAATGCTTGTAATGTGTAACGCATCTTTAAACGTTCATGTACATCTTTCTTCTCATGTTTACATGTACTTTGGGTCCTCTCTTTTTTCATGACGTCCGTTATTGGACAGTCAATCACATTGCATGTTTACATTGTAAACGTTGCATTACAAGCACTTCAAGCTAACTTATACACACATCTACACTAGTTAATCATTGTTATACCTTTCAAACTGATTCAATAGCAACTATCCTCATTACATAAATGTATGCATATGCACACGAGAATTCATTGTTGTGAACATGTGACACTAACATGGCTAATTAGACATGTAACAGAAAACTTTTTCTACGTCAATCTCAGGCTTTTTGTCTAATTACATGACTGAGTGTTGCGTTCAGAAGTGTTACATGCATTACACATTACACTAATAATTTTTTATGAATGCTTGTACAAAGCTTCACGTTACATCATTGTCAAATATCATGATTCCCTGCTGAATACACAGAACAAATACTTCTTAGATCAAATGGAGACAGCTTGTTAGGCAAGTACTTTAATATGTTAATGTAATACCTTGCTTTTTACTATGTCACCTGACATGATCACATACCTATTTAAAGGACGCCCATTACCTGCTCATTCACAGCTACTCATGTCAAAATGTTGCGATTGTTTAGGAGACGGAGGAACATTCTTTTTCATGACATGCTTGCTGATGAAGAGAATGACATAGGGCAAGGGATGGACAGAGCCAGGGACAGTGACAGGGACAGGCACGCGGATACGACAGGGACAGGGAGAGGGACAGGCCGAGGGACAGGTAGAGGGACAGGAGATCAGAGGAGAAGAAAGAGGAGACAAGTTGTGCCTCGTCCGCGTGTGTACAGGGAGAGAACCCTGTTAGATGGGATGAGTGAGGAGGAGATAGTCAGTCGCTATCGTTTGAGTTCAGCAGCAATCTTATCTCTTTATTAAGAGATAAGGGGAGATTTAGATTTTTTGACAGCCAGAGGTCGTGCAGTCCCTGGGCTTGTTAAAATGCTGTGCTCATTACATTTTCTTGCTTCCGCGTCATTCCAGACAACAGTGGGCATAGTGGGCGGGGTCTCGCCATCTACATTCTCGCGGGTCTTTACCCAGTTTCTCTATGCACTCAATAGACGCGCTAGGAATTATATTCATTTTCCTACAGAGGCGACAGAGTGGCTGGAAGTCAGGAATGGCTTTTATAACATGATATAAAAGAGAGAAAAGTTGCGCCAAAAAAGAGTTATCCTACTGTTCAGTATATGGCTCCTGTCTTTGGCACAATGCTGTTCCGCAGCCTGAGTCTCTCAGAGGTGATTCACCAACCTCTGTGTGAATACTGGTAGAAAAAAGGGGGGTCCTCCGGCGCTTTGCTCTGCTTGTGGAAGCGGACGATAATTTCAGGCATAGAGAGGAGATGCTGCCAGACTCCACAACGAATCCCTTCCTAGGTTGGGGTGGTTTGTCCTGGCTGTTTCCCTGTTGGCAGATGATTGCTGTGTTGATCTTCACTTCGGGTGGCTGGGGTTGAGAGTTTCCAAAAGCCCGTGCACAGGCTATGTCCTCCTCAAAACGGCCTGTCCCTCAGCATACACAGATTTCAGCTCCCTGCTCCAGTGCGCGTGCGCATGCGCAGATGGCGGGATCGCCGAGCCAGATAGTACAGGGGAATCAAGTCCTCACTACGGTGGTTTGTAATTGCCAAAAAACATCAAACGCGTTTCGCCAATGCTTCCTCAGTGTAACATAGCAGGGATACCATGTGTGCTGGGTGCAATCGATTGCACCCATGTTGCTTTGATTGCACCTAGTCAGAGTGAGCATGTTTACCGCAACTGTAAGCACTACCATTCACTGAATGTCCAGGTGGTATGTGATGCCACGATGAGGATAATGCATGTGGTACCCAAATTCCCTGGTTCCAGTCACAATTCCTCTATCCTGAGGAACTCTTCAGTCTTCCATGCTTTCGAAGAAGGACATGGTTGGCTGCTGGGTGAGTACATATTTGGATGTTGTAACACCAAACACATTTTTGTTTAGGAAGGATTTCATTGTAGAATCTTATCACTAATGTAAGCTTATGTGTGCTCCATTGATTATAGGTGACTCAGGATACGGAATTAGGCCGTGGCTCTTGACTCCGGTGCTAAACCCTCAAACTGAAGCAGAGGAGAGGTATAATGCAGCCCATATATCTACGCGATCTGTTATAGAGAGGACATTTGGCCTACTCAAGACCAGATTTAGGTGTCTCGACAGAACTGGTGGGGCTCTTCTATACAAGCCACAAAAAGTGTCTGATATTATCATTGCCTGTTGCATTTCGCACAATGTGGCACTCACACATAATGTACAATCAGACCTAGCTGAGGCTTTGGTAGAGGAGCATCCCACCCATGTAGCTGCTGAAAATGAACAAACAGCCAGTGGTGGCCAGACACGCCAGAATCTCATAAATTCGTTTTTTTCTTGTAAGTAAAAACATATATTTTCAGAGTACTACTTTTATATATTAATTATGTTATATTAACACTAATTTTTTTTTACATAACCTTCTGTTAGGACACAGATGAATATGGGTTGCACACCTTTCTCTTCCCTGCTGTGTGCACAAAGGCATGTGGCACCGGTATGTTATTGTTGCACAGGTTATATAATCCTTCTTCGATTGTAAATTAGTTGTGTGTATGTGAATACAACTGGTGTAACAAATGAGTAATTGTTTAGCATTGTGTTGTTGATGATGCTAACTCAATACACATAGTATGGCCATAGTCATTCATTCTTGCAGTATGCTTACATACAATGTTATTGTTACAGTGTAACATGCGCATCCATATGATGTGTACACCAAACAAGATGAGGATTGGAACGTTGAATCGCTAAAGCCCCAAGAACAGCACCAACAGCTCACCAAGTGGAGGAATAAAAACTTTTAATAAAGACTACATAAAAAAGAAAAAATGAACAAACAAAAAACTAATACATAAACACCCTACGCGTTTCAGGCACCTTGGTGCCCTTTCTCAAGGGGAATAGTGGGGACTGAATAAGTGTCAGGTATATATAGCCCCTCCTGTCTTATTAACACACAGCTGAACAAGGTTAGTAAATGGTTAATTGTTTAAGTTAATATGTCTGTGGATGCATCAAGGTGACTAATGAATATTCATGGTAACATGTCAATTGTAAATGAATCAATATATATTCAATGGAGACAAAATAGATAGATGGTCAGAAGTGTAAATAATAACCAAAAAATGCAATCCTATGACAAAATATTGAGATAAGGTATAGTCTATTGGGACAAAAGGGAAGGAAGGGATTGGTGGAGGGAAAAGGGAAAAATTGTTAAATGACAAGGAATGAATTTAAATGTCAAATAACAAGATTAATACAATGTGATCATGAAATAAGCAATTGTTTGTAAGACGGCTACAATTTACATCACAGAGCCTGACAGCAAACGTGCCTAGGGATGGATATGAATATGATAAACAGACATAATACAGGAAAAGGGATGTGGACAGGCATAAACATGATACAGTTAGTCTAAGATAATAGACATATTACAGAAAATGTTTCAGATCCCACTCTGTATTTAATCCTTTTGGAATTAATGTATCAAGGGTGAAGATCCAGTGGGCCTCTCTGCGGTAAAGTGTGGTAATTCTATCACCGCCTCTGTAGTGTATGGGTATCTGTTCAATTGCTAAACATCTAAAATTTGTTAATGTACCATTCTGACAAATATTAAAATGTTTAGATACAGGATGTGTTTCGTCTTTTTTGAGTATTAATCGCATATGTTCTAATATTCTCAATTTAAACATGCGTGTAGTTAAACCTATATATTTTTTTTGGCAACCACAAATTAGCATGTATATCACGAACTCTGTCCTGCAATTCAAAAATATTGGAATAGTGTAAGATCTCGTTTTGTCAATATTTGTGAAAGTGGTGGATTTGGCAACATATCTACAAATTTTACAGCGTCCACATGCGAAACATCCTTTTAAATTTGGAAAAAATTCCTTTTTAGTAATGGATCTATTCTTATGGATAACACTGGGGGCTATGATGTTACCTATGGTTTGAGATCGTTGAAAGACAAATCTTGGTTTAGTGGTGGTAATGTTCCTGGGGAGAGGATCAATGGTTAGTATAGACCAATGTTGGTTTATAATATTATGGATAGCCTCAGCTTGTCTACTATATTTGGTAATGAAGTAGGGAGTGTCAGCATGTATGTTTATCTCTCTAGAGGTATTGTTGTCAGTGAATCTATTGGTCGCTTTATCTACAGACCTATTGATCATTATTTCTCTGTTTTGTTGGAGGGCATTTTTATATGCTTCTTGAAGATTGGTTTTGGTATATCCTCTTGCGAGGAAGCGGTCAGTTAATTCAGTTGATCTTATGTGAAAATCTTCTAGATTAGAACAGTTTCTCCGGAGGCGGATAAATTGCCCATAGGGTATCCCTTTGATAAGAGCTTGACTATGTGCGCTGTCTGCATGTAGCAGAGTATTTTTTGCATTATCTTTGCGAAAGATGTCAGTATGAATCCGTTGGTCCAACCCTACATAAAGTTTCAAATCTAGGTAGTTGATGTGAGTGGAGTGATGGTGTGAAGTAAAGTGCAAATTAAGCGTGTTAGTGTTGATGAAATTGATAAACAAATGTAATTCTTCAACCGTACCGCTCCAGATGATTAGTAAGTCATCGATGAAGCGGCGGTAGAAGTGTATGTGGTGTCTAAATGGATTGCTATCTCCAAACACGTGGGTCGCTTCCCACCATCCCATGAACAAATTAGCATAGGAAGGTGCGAAGCATGTGCCCATGGCGGTCCCACGTGTTTGGAGGTAGCAATTGCCAGAAAAAAGAAAATAATTGTGTGTGAGTAGGAAGTGTATGCAATCAAGTAAAAATTCGGTGTGTAGTGATGAAAGTGAAGGGTCTAAATCTAAAAAGTGTCTGGTGGCAAACAGGCCGTGGGTATGTGCGATAATGGAGTAAAGTGAGGAAACATCTAAAGTGACCCACAGGAATTCAGGTGACCAGTGATAATCTTGAAATAAAGTAAGAAGATGTGACGTGTCCAGTAAGTGAGAGGGTAAGGTGTGCACAATAGGTTGTAAATAATAATCAATATAAATGGAAAGATGTTCACCCAGTGCCCCTATGCTTGAAACTATTGGACGCCCTGGTCGTGTGTCTAAAGATTTGTGCACCTTAGGCAGGTGATGGAACACGGGAATAATAGGATGCTGGCATTGCAAATAGTCAAACTCTTTGGGAGATAGTAAACCAAGATCCTTACCCATCTCTAGCAGAACAGTGAGTTCAGATAGGAATGTTCTCGTTGGGTCAGAGGGTAAAAGGTCGTAGTATGTATTATCGTTCAGTTGTCTGAATGCTTCAGTTTGATAATAATTGTAGTCCATAACTACGACCGCACCACCTTTATCTGCCTTTTTAATTACTATGTTCTCATTGTTCTTAAGGGAAGATAGCGCATGTCTAAGTTCTGGACTAAGATTATCTCTATTGTTCGGTTTCACAGAGAATTGTATACCCTTTGACAAAAGGAGAAGATCCCTCTGTACTGCTTTGTTAAATAATTCAATGGCTGTCCCTTTAGTGTTATCTGGAATAAACTTAGATCTATTGTGTAGTCCTGAGGGTTTTCTGCCTAGGAAATTAAGACTTGGGTCTTGAGATCCAACATTCTCCCCTAACAAACCTATCATATCATTCAAAGAACAATGTTCCTTGAAAGTGAGCTGGTTATTGATGTCAAAAAGTTTCACTCTCGAGTCATCATCAGTATTAACTTTAGATTCAGTGGCTCTGATCTCTTTATCCACCCCAGTGTCTCTTTGTTTGAAAAATCTTTTCAATGAAAGTTTTCTGGTGAATTTAAATAGATCAACTGTGGTGGAGAAGAGATCAAAGTCTTTGTCAGGGGAAAAAGTTAAGCCTAGATCCAAGACTTGTAACTCAGACTGAGTAAGTGTATATTTGGACAGATTAATTACATTAGTCTCATCAATGTTTATTGTCGTCTCTGTTTCATCGGTTGTCCCTCTATGTTTGGCTTTGGATTTATATCCTCTCTTTCGTAGTTTTTTACCTTGTTTGACGTCTAGAGACAGTATTGGGTTTACTATGTGTTTGTCTTATAACTGGGGCCTCTTACTAACCTTGTTCAGCTGTGTGTTAATAAGACAGGAGGGGCTATATATACCTGACACTTATTCAGTCCCCACTATTCCCCTTGAGAAAGGGCACCAAGGTGCCTGAAACGCGTAGGGTGTTTATGTATTAGTTTTTTGTTTGTTCATTTTTTCTTTTTTATGTAGTCTTTATTAAAAGTTTTTATTCCTCCACTTGGTGAGCTGTTGGTGCTGTTCTTGGGGCTTTAGCGATTCAATGTTCCAATCCTCATCTTGTTTGCTGCTACTGCCTGATTGGAGTGACGCGCCGAGGATCGGAGGATTCGTGGGTGCTGGCGGCTGTTCAACTCTCCCCCGTGAAATCACGTGTCCACAGGGAGAGGAAGAGTTCTCTGGACGGACCGGATGCATCATCACTTGCTTCCGGCACTCTGGAACTCGGCGCCATTGATGAGAGACGGCACAGAGGACACCTAGGACGACACGCCCCCTCTGCAGAGAAGACTGCATTGGAGGAGGGCTACACGAGGGATCCATAGAGGCACTGACCCAGGCCCTCTATACTTCCAGGATCTCAGGTAGCGTTCTCCATTGGAACTCCTCCCTTACACACGCAGTCTTACCATGTCTCCCCCATCTGTTTCTATCCTTTCCACACCCACGCTGTGGGTTTTCCTCGCGGCTTACCTCAGCAGCCCCACATATTATTAACTTCTATCTGACTTTTTTGAACTCTCTGTTGTGAGCTGTTAGTAGCCTTACAACCCATCAGTGATGTGTACACCAGGCTGCTTTTCATTTTTTATGTGATAAAATATACATGGTGTTTCACATTTAACACCAAATACACACTTTGCTGTGTTGCTTACGTTAGTGAAGATGTCATGTCAATGTTTGCAATTTATATATTGTTCCATTGTATTATAGGTATATCTCCTCTATGACGGATCATGGTATGTATATTAACTGACATTTGTCATAAGATGTGCCTACCTCAATATACGTTTAATTATAAGATGTAAAAACCCAACATATTGGTAAACGTGAAATTTTACATACATGTAGTTTCTGAATCATGTACATGCGTTTAGCTACTATTGATGTTTCATGAGCATTGTATTAGAAAATGATTAGTGCCTTTACATCACATTTAATGTATGTTCCCTTAAAAATTCCATTAATCTAATATAGAGGTGGGTGGAGAGAACGGGATAAATGCTGATAGTTTATTCCTTACGGGAGATGATTAATCACAGATGCAATTGAGTGATCATAACACTCCATGCATGAATGCCTGTAATCACACCAATGCTTTGTACATCTTATATGTTGCAATATATGTGATTAGTAATGCTGTAAATTATTAGTAAAGATTACTTTAACATTGTCACATGTGTATGTATAAGTCACACATCTGTGTTGATGTGACCTACATGTAACAAGTGTCAAACTGTTAACACAAACCCAATAGTGTCTCAAATTTAAGTGTAATTTTGCATAATTAATTTCACACAATGACAATGTTGTTAATATAGTTGTCATGTAATTCATGTCACTTCATCATTATTATGATGATCATTTACAAGTATTCTCAACATATGAACGTCAATCACGTGCACATTTGCATAGGCACACTTTTCAACACAACTGTTTGTGTCTGTATCAATTTGTGTATGATGCATGTATAACACCGTCAAATGATAACATCAGGTTTATTATGGTAGCTTATATCATCATATTCACTTTACTATGTATGTGTTGAACGTTTAATAAACACAGAAAACTACAATTAGTTTGGTACATGAAATATACACATAAACGTAATTGTTTACATGATGTTGACCTAATATTCATAACAGCATGCATTGTAGTTGACCGCTACATCTTGGCAATAACATTATTTGCAGCAGTCCCAAACCATTTTAACAACATTCCCATGTTACAAGCGAATTTTTACATTAAATGGCTAGTTGGTTGTAAGTCTCCTTTACATATGTAACGGGTATTTCCCTCCCCCAATCTCAGATTCTACTGTGTGGGTGCAAGGGAATATATGGTTACTCATGTGTGGTGCATCACCTGTTAGCTTGCAGGAGGACTGAGTCTCCGCTACGGGAACCTGGGGCTATATACTAAGGATATCACTTATACTGATGCAGCGCCTCCACCTGCGATGGCTCCCACCAGAGGGGGAGTGGTTCCTCGCAGGACAACAAATGAATACATACAATACTATACGATAACAAATACTTCTTTACTAAGCATTGAGCCAAATCAAATCAAGTCAAATATAACAGGGGTGCCTCTTCCGAGATAACCCAACTCAAGGTATACTTCTGAATAACTTATAGCGGGCACCACAGCGGGTGTCCACACTAACGGCGTCTCGGCGGACGTTACAGTCCCCAACAATAACCCCACCCTTAAGTCCAGTGAGTCCCACCCAATGTCTCAACGAACGTAGGTGTATTGGTGTGTGACTGCGCAGCCACTATGTCAATGGTAGGCCTGGTTGGTGCACGTGTGTTGTGGGGTTACCTGCCCGGGCTCCAGCCACGGGTACTGCTATACCGCAAAGGATCGCTGGATGTCCTCCAATGGTGAGGTGAATTCCAGCGTGGATAATATCATCACTTCTTCGGTCGTCTGTACTTAATGGCAACCCGGTTGATGTCCACAGGCTGTAGGCCCTCCGTACGGAGCCTCCGCATTGATAGTCTATAGTTCCTCTTAGAACCCCACGTGGTCCCGAACCTCGTGGTGGAAGGTACAGCGTCCGCTGTGTTCCTTTACTAGCTTATGGATAAAGGGGCAGGTCCCTAATTTCGGGCCGGTCCCTATCACACTCCGCTAGCGTGGCTCAGGGCTGTTTTGGGCCTAGGGGAGTACTGGCCTAGTGCTCGGAGTCACAGACTCCAGCACCCTACCTCTTACCCCTTGCCGCTCCAGTCCCCAACTGACTACGTAGTTCCTGCGCGCGGAATATGTGTCCGGGTACCAACAGAGATCCTCCCTCCCTATTAGCTACTCCTTCGCGGGCTTTCTGGACCGTGACTGCGCAGGCGCGAGCTCCCTGTAATCCTGGAGTACTCCTGCTTCTCGCACATGCGCAACGCCCCTAACAATGGCGGCGCCCTGCTCCGCGAACCGGCGGAACCATACATCGCGATACCAGCCGCAACCTTAAGTGCTGCTCGCTCGCAATACAGAGGAAAAGGTAATACTGCAGGGGACCTGGCTACACATAGTTTCTACATTCATACGTTCCATTACACAAATGTTTGTTCAGAGTGGGAATGGTTGTTATATATAAAACAGACCATGGCATATAATGTTAGTACTAAATAAAGAACACACATTACATTTTCTAACTGCACTGTTTAGCAACATCATTATGTTAATTAAGTGCTTATGCAATATAGGCATAATTGGATCACATTTTGTATTATTATTTAATATGCGCTGCAAGAAATATCAAAATAGTTCCATATGTAGTATATTAGTGGGTCGCTCCTCCTCACAATCATCTCATATAACGTTAGACTCTTCTGAAATCATACATTGATCCCATTGAATCTTCCCCGACATCTCTGAAAAACAGCAAACACATGATGGTCAAAGATGGCACCTTAATATATGTGTAGCCGTGACAACGCGTTACACATCTCGATATGATTGTGTATATCCACGCGTTATTCACTTATATGTTAGAACTACAAGGTTACAAGTAAACATCATTATTTATCATTTTGTTAATTGTGTTGCACGCATAACTATGTATATGAACTTTCCGGTGGCTGTATACATAAAAATGTGCGCGCACATCTTACTGTGCGCACGCACTTCACGATTGGCTCGACAAAGTGTTAGCGCATGCGCAAAACAATGAGTACGTTGTGCGTTCAATACATGTTGTAACTACCATTAACCATATCATATTTATTTCAAATCCAATGAAGGCGAAACTACATTCGTTCTAAACGCGTACTTCTATAATTTTTTTAAACAGACGTGTGTGGACGGAAAGAACGGCCGATCACACAATGAGCGAATCCAATACGTGTGACGTCATGTTAAGGCAGCGTGAAGTGCACGCAAACACTCCTCCCACATAATTAACATTGGGCTGACGCCCACAAACACAGACGCGCACGCATGACACAGTGCAGTGACCGTAACTATAACAAACCGACACAGCCAATAGGCTTTGACGCGCGCACGTCGGTTGGGGGCGGGCCTTACATCCATAATCCTTTTTAAGGATGCCTTGGCACATGACAAGGGTCCCACGTCATATGTGGCCGACCCGCTTTTTTTTAGATGTTGCATGATAAAGAAACAGGTGTGTGTTATAGTTATGGTAACATGTTGCTATTATATGTTTTAAGAGATAGGAAAGTAGGAATATGTATTCCGTGACCAATGTGTACTAATCTTTCTGGTTCTAGTATATTGTAATAGGAAACAATGTGTTTGTGAACGCTACATGTTATGCAGTCTGCAATGTAACGCTGTATCCACGCATTTAAATTAAAAATGGTGGATAGAAAAAAGTTTAAACTTTTAACGGTGAGTCAACGCATAACGATTGTTATATTTACCATTCTTGTAGAGGTAACACTTCGTCTGGCTCCAACTGCTCGCTCCAGAAAGACAATGCATTTGCATTCATGGTTGAGCCAACCGCTGAATCCTGTATGACACACATCTCCATGAGGCGCTCATTGGAATCGGCACTGCCTTCTTCAAACAATTGGTCCGGAGGTACGTTCATTTCTTCGTGTAGCCATTCGAATGCGTTTGCAGCAGAAAGGCTTTGTAAAACATCATAGCAGTTATGTTCTTGTAGCATGTGTGTTTCAGGAATGGAGGGTGCAGATATTGCAGCAGGTATCGATTCACACGGAACAGTAGTAGCGGATCCATTGCTATTGTTATTAGGAATAAATATGCTATTTATCAGAAGATATGTACCATGTTCCATGGTGATTTTAAATTGCGGTGCAATCTGCCAAAATCCATACCTTTCATGTAGGTTATCCTGCACACGTTCAAATCATTCATTTGTTGATAAAGTGAATCTTACAGAGGATTTAAAATTTCCTGCGCGGCCCGGGTCTTGGTAATTAGGATATTTTGTTCTGATCAAATCATAGATCTGGCCCACGTTGGCTTTGTTTTCTTGAGTTGATATGATCGCCTCCGCAATCATTACTTTATACGCTTTGTGTGGATGGCTGTTGAGAATTAGATCCTCAGCCATTGCAGCGTCTCAAATAATGTGAGTGGAGTTGTAGGTTCTCTCTTGAGAATGTGAAAGTATGTAAATGTTATCTGTTTTGTGGGTTTGTACTCAAGGTCAGCATAAAAGTTACATGTTTCACTCCTTTTTGCAAACACCAATTCGATTGTGTAGAAATAATTGGCAGACATTTGTGGGTTCTGATTGCCATTTCACTGTGAAAGTCAAATTAAGGTTTTTTTATCTACATTCTCAAAACAAGTGTCGGATTTTCATTAAATAACAATGTGGGTGAGGAAATAAACAGTGTTGGCATTATGAAAATAGTGCTTACACAGACATATAATGAGATATACACACACACCTGCTAATGTTTTTTTGTCTCTCTTTTTAGCAACATTTCACTGTGTATCTTTCTGTCTGGTTAACTCCCTGTCTGTGTCACAGAGTTTAACTATGTGTGTATATGTAGATATATATATATATATATATATATATATATATATATATATATATATATATATATATATATATATATATGTATATTGTACAATATATATATATGTCTCTAAAACCAATATTTAAATGTGTGTGTATATTACTGTATTTAAGGGCTTATATGTAAACAGGGATTTTTATATTGCTCAGACTTCTTGAAATGTTTAAATATTACAGGGTTAGTATGTTTGAGGGCCTTTTACATTCAGCTGTGTCCAATTTAGATTTACCATCAAACAAGGCCTTTTGTGAGTTTAGAAGGCCTGTAGTGTTAGAACCTATAATATATCTATTGAATCCAGTTGTACACTGAACATATGGATGGCCGTGAGTAGGCCTTGTATGAAACCTATTTAAATGGTGATCAAGATGAGTGAATTATGTGATTAATAATAATTATAGGCCCATAGTGTCATAGGCTCAGATTATGTATATTTCACTAACATTAGCCCTTTATTATAATACTGTGTTTTCACAAGGAAGAATCAAGTGAATGTTGTGAGAGAAAAAATATATACCATTTTAGATAGTAAAAAAAAATATATATATATATATATATATATATATATATATATATTACACTGTGTGTGTGTGTGTACATATATCCATACATACTACATATATATTACTAAACATTCACAGATATGGGATTGAAACCAGTACTCATACATGATGAAAGGACAACATTAAGAAGGTTCAAGCAAGGTGAAGGTAAGTAATATGTAACACTTAATCCTGCTATACACGGACAATAAAGATGTTAGCAGTTAAATAGATGTTTGATTTAAGTTGCATGTGAATAATATTAACATGCAATGACTACCTAAAATACCTATCAAACACACCCAAATACAATGTTTTGCAGCTAAGTGAATTGCAGCTTCTCTAAACATAGCAACTGGGTAATGTTGGACCATTACTGAACAGATGATTAATACATAAATATTAATAAAATTATTCATTCATTAGGACTGTTAACATTTCCAAACCTTCACGTGTACAAGGACATACTTGAATGTTTGGAAACAACAGGTCTTCATCATACATACAATATTCATTAGATAATCTCAAGTGAACAAAACAAGGCCAAATACAGATTTAGTTCATTATAACATTTATTCTTTTTTTTCCTTTTGAGACCGAGTCACAGGCCTGCTTGTTGTCTCTTGGATTTTTCTTTTCCGTATGGCTACAACTTTAAGCACAACAGAGCCACTTTGACTGGCCTGTGGCACTTCAGGGGCACGGCTTGTGGCCTGTGGCACTTCAGGGGCAGGGCTTGTGGGCAGTGACTGTTCACGGGCAGGGCTTGTGGGCAGTGACTGTTCACGGGCAGGGCTTGTGGGCAGTGACTGTTCACGGGCAGGGCTTGTGGCCAGTGACTGTTCACGGGCAGGGCTTGTGGCCAGTGACTGTTCACGGGCAGGGCTTGTGGCCAGTGACTGTTCACGGGCAGGGCTTGTGGCCAGTGACTGCTCACGGGCAGGGCTTGTGGCCAGTGACTGTTCACGGGCAGGGCTTGTGGCCAGTGACACTTGTGAACAAGTTGGTACACAGTGCACAACTGATGCTTGCTCCGTTTCATGTTCGGGTTTTTTGGTTTGTGTCCAAAAACTGGTCAGTAGTAACTGCTTGTGCATTTTTCTTTTTGGCGCCTCCTTTGTAGGTGTCAGCTCCAGATTTTCTACAGATGGCAGCGGTAGGATGTTGTCAGGAACATGCACAGAACTTTCATCTACTTTACCGGTAACATCCCGACCTGGGGAATGAAGATCAGATGAATGGGGTGAAAAAGTAGCAGCATGTATACATCCATCCTCTGATGGTGTAAAGCTGAATTGATGTGCTGCTGTAGTCATTCTCAAGTGATTAGCTTGGGTTAGCTGAACAACTACTGCTTCTAATGTCGTGTTTAATTTTTGCATTTGTTTAGGCACTTCAATGAAGACTCTGTGGAGATGTGACAATTGTGATATCGTTTCTTCCTGCAGTGATATCATCCTTTCGTGCACTGACATCAGATCTGAATGGCGACGATTTTCTGCTTCAACAATTATTTCTTCAGAAGCTACTATTGCAGTGTATGTGTTACTTGCTATAGGAATAGCCTGTGTAACTCTTTGAATGGGAACCTCTTCATGGTCACTTGATTGCATTTCTGTGTCTTTGGCGGCATCATCATCATCATCATTATCATCATGTGCTAAAAATAAATGTACACATAATGAAATGGCATGTTAATCTCAGCTGTTTTACTATGTAATTATACACTGTGATAACTAACACCTAACATGTTTTCATACGTTTTATAACATCACATTAAAATGTACCTTGATTTACGAATTCTGTTTGGACTCAGTGTGAAATAAGAATGAATGAAAAGTTGTTCAAAACTCACAACTCCTACATGATACTTAACATCACAAACACAATACATGTTGTCTTAAAAAACTTCATTTTCACTGACAGTAAGTAATCCTATTTAAATAACATGTGCAAAACAAATAATGAACATGACAACATAACATATAGAAGTGAACATATTATATGTCCTGCACCTCATACACTCTCCTTCCAGGTTTGATGAGCTGCATGACCCAGGTGAAAACACTTGTTCCGTCTCAGGTGACACATGTCCTCCAGGAGCAACTATATAGAACAATAAAATCAGTTGTTAATTGACATGTTTAAATATTGAAGATAGAGTTACTGTATGTTGAGTTTTTATGGCTAACTAACAGCATGAGTTCCTGAACTGAAAATGTGTGTGGCAAAGTGAACTTAAATATTTGTAATTACAATGTACATGCCAGTGTACTTAGGACTTTTTAGTTCTGTAACATACAACATACTATGTTTATGCAGTAATGCGTTAGGATAATATAATTTCCTACTGGTACTGGTATGTTCTGCACCAGTACCTAGTAATATTTTCTCATTAGCATGTCTTACACATGTGTGCTACCCTGTTGTTCCCCATATTCGTCCACCATAAATTGCTTCCACTGCAGCAAAGGATTGTGTGAATTGACATGCAAATGAGCACGCAATGCCACGTGGTATATTATTTACTGCTTTTAGTAGGATTACAACATATATGTATATTTTGATATATATATATATATATATATATATATATATAGAGACACAGACATATATACATATATAGATGTAGGTATGCTTATATTGGGAAGAAAGTATAAATAGCAGCGGAAATGTGTAAAATAACTGTAAGCAACGACACGCCTAGTACAGTAACATTTCTCACCTGGTGGAAATTGTGAGGAATAAATTCTGATGTCTCTGTCACCGGGCAAACCCTCCACGACGACGGGAAGTAATTTTTCCTGAAGCAGCTCCTCCAATGGAGTTAAGATGAGACGTTGTGCTGGCGGCCCACCTCCAGTGGCAGAAGCATGCACGCGTTGGTCTTGTATTTTCTTTTTTAATTTAGCCCTAATATCGTCAAATCTCTTGCGACAATTCATCTTGTCCCTGACCCGATTCCCACACGCATTCACACCAATTATTATTTTGTCCCACATTTCTGTTTTGCGTGATGTACTTTTCCGCACTAGAAATACATACAAAATATATGACGTTAATTCATAATAATACAACCACCAGTTTCCTACACTGCTAGCTGTTCCAAGAGATAGCAAACATGCAGGTTTAGGTGTAATATGTGAAGCACATGAGCATTAACTTCTAAACCTAGACATGTAATGAAGCTTGCATTAATATTGTATGCAGTTAGCGTTAATTGAACGCCTGAGTTTTCTTGTCGTTGTAACGCATGATAAAAAGATGTGTTTCCACAATAATTAACATTGATAGATATTATGGACCCATATTTGCATATTAACAAAACTCACATGACCTAGGATCACATGTATTTAAAGAATGAATGGAAAGGTACACTTACCTACTAAATGGCCATACAGACTGTCATAGTGCTCCAGAATCCCAGTGACAAGAGCTGTATTTTCCTGGTCATTGAAGCGAGGATTACGTGGATGCTCCACACGTTTCTTCCGAGCACGTTTGGCTCAGAGCTTGCCTGCTGCTGACTGGACTCTCCTTGTTCCAATGGAAGAGACTCCAAAAGCTGACCACCAGCAAGCACGCCACCACCAGACACCCCATCAGCAACTGAGCCACCAGCAGCACTCACACTCCCAGCAACAGCACTCGCACTCCCAGCAACAGCACTCACACTCCCAGCAACAGCACTCACACTCCCAGCAACAGCACTCGCACTCCCAGCAACAGCACTCGCACTCCTAGCAACATCACTCCCCTGAACAGTACGTTCACTACGACGCGTACTCGCACGAGTAGCACTACCACTCACACCAGCATCACTCTTCCCACGCTTTGCGGCCATACCTCTAGCACTCACAAAAAACAGAAAACAAATGTACAGCCAATCACACGAAACACTTCCACATACAAAACAAGACAAAGATGTAAACAAAACAACAAAGGACAAAGCTCTCACAATACGCAAAAACTCTCTCAGTCAATATGCAAATATTAAATCGCCCAGCTCTGTGCGTCTCTCTCTCTCTCTCACTCCGAACAACACAGAGAATGATTAACAGTACACATTGCCTTTAAATATGGCGCGCTATCCAATACATGCTTGCTTCGCCTGATTCAGCAAAAATTTTGATTGCCGAACCTAACAGCACCCCGCCATGCACGCCGATACACCTGTGTGTGATCGGCAAATCATCGTGAGAGTGGGCGGAATGGTTTTCGGCTTGATTCTGAAGGGATTCGGCACTTACTGCATACGGAGAGTTAAAATCGCCAACAACATGGCTAATCGGTAAGCTTGCCGATTTCACATCTTCGTCGCTTACTGCATGAGGCCCTCAGTCCTGTCAGCTCTGGCATGAAACTTCATTATCTTTAAGCCCAAAAGAATGTCCAATACATGAGCGCAATATCTGCTTTTATATATATTTTTTTTATAAAATACCAGAACTAGATTCCATACTATTTTGTGTATGTGGGGTGCGATTCTGCCAGCAATGTCCCAATCTGTTGTACAGTATCTAAACTAAGGAAAGTGGAGATAGTGGAACCACTCAATATTTGTACACACTGGTTTAAAGAAACACTAAATGTGAGTTTTGCATCAGCAAAATTCTGTGGAAGCAGTATATATTTTTATGTTATTAAGCTATGTTCCTTTTTTCTTTGTTCTTTTTTCAAATGTACACTTTAGAATTTAAGTGGATGACATCTGAATCATGCACGCTGAGTAATTTCTCCATATCTAGATGAACAATCTGTACCAAGAAGAACTACAAATATCCAAGAAAACTACATGAAAACTGTGCAGGTAATAGCTAACTAACCATAATATGATGTATCTCTCCACTACATGCTAAGTTGTATATTGTACATCATAGAAGAAATTGAAGATAGCATATATTTCCTTGGTAGGGTGAGTAACAGCAGATGTGAAATATAAGGGATATATATATATATATATATATATATATATATATATATATATATATATATATATATATATATATATATATATATATATATACAGTGTTCGACAAACCTATACATTTGCTCGCCCCGGGCGAGTGGACTTAACCCCCGGGCGAGTACATATTGGCCCAAGCAGCACACGTTTGGTACTAGGTGGCGAGTAGATTTTTTTGTGTGGCGAGTAGATTTTTTGGTGATTTGTCAACCACTGTATATATATATATATATATATATATATATATATATATATATATATATATATATATATATATATATATATATATATATATATATATATACTGTGCTTTTAAAGCATTAGATTATATGGGCTCCATGTAACAATGGTTTTTCAGCCAAAAGGTGACACATTGTGTGCTCATTTGCATGTCATTTCCTAGAATCCCTTGCTGCAGTAGAAGCATTGTATGTTGAGGATAATGGTGAAAGGCAGGGTTGCAGATCTGCCTAAGACATGTAACAAGTGATCTTTTTATTTGAGATATAAATATATATATGTAGACACACAAACACACAAAGTATACCCTCATTGAATTCTATGGTTTTACATATTAGGACATAATAACAATCATCTGTTCCTTAGCAGGTCTTAAAATTAGATAAATACAACCTCAGATGAACAACGACACATGAAATATTACACTGTGCCATGATTTATTTAACAAAAATAAAGCCAAAATGGAGAAGCCATGTGTGAAAAACTAAGTACACTTTATGATTCAATAGCTTGTAGAACCACCTTTAGCAGCAATAAATTGAAGTAATCTTTTCTGTATGACTTTATCAGTCTCTCACATCGTTGTGGAGGAATTTTGGCCCACTCTTCTTTACAACGTTGCTTCAGTTCATTGAGGTTTGTGGGCATTTGTTTATGCACAGCTCTCTTAAGGTCAAGGCACAGCATTTCAATTGGGTTGAGGTCTGGACTTTGACTGGGAACTTTTTGCAACACCTTGATTCTTTTCTTTTTCAGCCATTCTGTTGTAGATTTCCTGGTGTGCTTGGGATCATTGTCCTGTTGCATGACCCAATTTCGGCCAAGCTTTAGCTGTCGTACACATGGCCTCACATTTGACTCTAGAATACTTAGGTATACAGAGGAGTTTATGATCAACTCAATGACTGCAAAATTCCCAGGTCATGTAGCTGCAAAACAAGCCCAAATCATCACCCCTTCACTACCGTGCTTGACAGTTGGTATGAGTTGTTTGTGCTGATATGCTGTGTTTGGTTTTCGCTAAATGGGACACTGTGCATTATTGCCAAACATCTCCACTTTGGTCTCGTCTGTCCAAAGGACATTGTTCCAGAAGTCTTGAGGCTTGTTCAGATGCAACTTTGCAAACCCAAGCCACAGTGTAATATGTCATGTGTTGTTGTTTATTTGAGGTTGTATTTACCTAATTTTTAGACTTGCTAAGGAACAGATGATTGTTATTATGTCCTGATATGTAAAACCATAGAATTCAAAGATATAATTAAAAGAGGGTGCACTTTCTTTTTCACACAAATATTATGTCATTTCCCAGAATCCCTTGCTGCAGTGGAAGTGCTGTGTGCTGGGTGATAATGTGAAAGGTAGGGTTGCAGACCTGTCTAAGACATGCAAATGAACATACAGTAATTTTTCCATTTGCTATTTGCTTTGCTGTGGACGGTTTTGTCAGTTTTTTTACCGACCATAACTTAACTGTGTGTGTGTGTGTGTGTGTTTGTGTGTGTGTGTGTGTGTGTGTGTGTGTGTGTGTGTGTGTGTGTGTGTGTGTGTGTGTGTGTGTGTGTGTGTGTGTGTGTGTGTGTGTGTGTGTGTGTGTGTGTGTGTGTGTGTGTGTGTGTGTGTGTCCTAGCTGCAAAAACAGATACAAATCGAGAAGATAATTGCAACCTGATTTACTAAAGAAAAGCTTTCCTTTAAAAATATTGGGGATTTTTTGCTTTCATAAATCTGGTTCAGTTTAATTGCTCCACCATTGTCCTAGTTTTTCAGCAGTGAGATTTTAATTAATTTTATAATTAAAAAAATGTAGGTACTAGATATGGTCGATGCTTTATAAATAGAAATACAAATACAATTAATTTCACCCTATAAGAACCCCTAATGAAATCCCTTAACACCCACTGAAAATCCCCCTCCCCCCACTAATAAAAATGGCACAACAGAGAAACTGTTCAACAATTAGTAATTTAAGAATAATAAAACAAAACAAAACTTTGCAAAAACAACTAAGTTGACAATCACTTACAGTATGTTCCAGAAGTCAGACTCAGAGCAGGTCAAATCCTTCAGACAGTTTTTTGAATCGCTTGTCAGTTATTTCCTTTTATGGCAGAACAATTGAGCACTAAAAGAGCATAGTTCTAATAATTAAAACTATACGATGATACAGTACATAAAAGTCATCTACTGTTTTTCTATATGTAAACTCCTTTGGTAAAGAAAATGCTTTTGAATGTTTTAAATTTTTCAGCGGCAGAAGCATTTTGCCTGTCAGAATAATGTTTTGTTTTCTAAAAGAAAGGAGAATCTTTTATATACAGTATTCTCTTGTTGTGACTAGCCATTCAAAAAAGAGAATGCAGCTTTTTTGCACTTATCTAACATCTCAGACTGCACATACACCTTCTCTTACTGTGCTTTTATGTTTTATACACGTATTGGGGGATAACTCATACTATAGTGTTTAAAAAAAATGTAGGTACTAGATATGGTCGATGCTTTATAAATAGAAATACAAACACATTCTCAATCTGACTTCCTCTGCAAGTGAAAACTACAAACGCATTCAGTCTTGTGATACAGTTTAAGTCTCTACCATTAATGTTATATGGTTTTCTAGGAGTAAAATGTAGCAATCACAATCACCTACTGTATGCATTCCTCTTCTTAACAGCTCAACACAAAATGCAACTGACTTGATCCTCAATGTGCCATATGATCTCTGATGTTTGTTCTTCTTTGAAAATCAGATCACAGTAAACGAAAATAGCAAAACCCATTAACCAATTACTTTAACAACCACCACATCCTTAGTGTATTAGCAATCTGATTTTGGCTCAGTCTGTTGAGCTGATTAATTAATAATTAACATATAAATTAACTCCATTTAAGTAATTGTGCTTTCGTTCTGTTTTTAGTAGTAGCAACCTAATAGAAAAAAAGAAAATGCTTTCATAGCATTTTATCTATACAGTGTAGTAAACCTCAACTGAGATGTGCCAAATTTTCTGGGCAGGAATATGTCACTGATTGATTAACTAATATGTAAGAACGTGCATAAAATGTAAATGTAATATTACTATCTGATCTATCTTAGATTATTAAAGTAGGAACATATTTGAAAGAAATCAAAAGTTACAAGATTAACCAAACAGAAATATGTGGAGGGAATGGTAATGTTTTAAAGGCATGGTTAGAACAGTTGCAATATCATTTCTGATGAAGTTGTACAAAATATATATCAGCTGAATTGACTACACAATCATTTTTTTATTTAATATTTCTGAAATAGTAGGATGTCTTAATTTTTCACAAGACTTCATTGTGCTACAATATTGACTACACCTACTTACTATTTGGAGAAATAAAACCATTGACTGCATTCAAGGAGTTTCATTTTATATTTACTTAATAAGAACTTCTAAGTGAAAATTTTAATCTTGATGTTGTCAATATGTATCCAACTAGGCCCACTGAGATGTTTGCCAAGGACCAGGACTCCATCCATTAGAAGGGCCATGGCTACATTAATATGCCTGGGTGGGGGCAGGTGTCATCTGATTTGTTGAGGGGTAGGGGGAGTTTGATGGACATGGTTGGCCGGGCCTCTTCATCCACCAGACTAGGGACAATTATGCCCCTTGTTGGTGATCCCTGATCAAACAATACTGTATGTGAGTCAAAAATATTGCACCTGATTTATCAAAGAAGAAAACACATTTGCTTCAGTAGGAATGTTTCTCTTTGATAAATGGAGAATATTTGTTTGCATTACTCTTGCAGTTGAGAGACTGATAAATAGCCCCTTGTCAATGGGACGTAAACATTTTTTTGAAGTGAAACTTCTTTGCTGGCACCTACAGAGTTTTCATGGGAAAAAAATCCTTACATTGTAACGAAAAACCGTAATGCAGGGGATGTCATGCTCCTAATGGGTGAGCGCCCGTCATGCGAGCTGCTCGCTCATGCACAAAAAACACCATTCCAGGCCGCATCGAGGTTAACACTATATACATACACAGAAGAACAGGTAGCGAGCCGCGGCATGCATGCGCAGAACCCAGTAGTTGCCTCCCCACATTCACAATACAACAGGCATGCTCATGCGCAGCAGTTGCCGTGTGCAGGAGCGGCTGGTGCAATGCGCAGCCAGCACAGCAAGTATGTGCAGGTGCGGCTCGCGCCACACTCGTGCAGGCCTGCCAAGCACCATGCGCATGTGCAGGACCCCATATTCAGCCGTCTGGACCACTTCCAATCTCTCTACAGCACAGGTGGGCCCCCACTATACAGAGTCACCCACCTACACACGTAGTCGCCCATACACCGACCCATACACCCAGTCACAATACACCAACCCACTCACCCATACACCCAGTCACCCAGCCACACAGTCTCCAGCACACAGACCCAACCAGTCACCCACCCAGTCAGTCAGCCATCACATCAGTCACCCACCCAACCAGTCAGTCACTCACCTAGTCAGTCAGTCACCCACACAGTCACCCATCAAGTCACCCACCCAGGTCAGTCAGTCACCCACCACCAGAGTCACACACACACACACACACACACACACACACACACACACACACACACACACACACACACACACACACACACACACACACACACACACACACACACACACACACACACACACACACACACACACACACACACACAAAGTCACACACACTGTTCTGGCCCAAGCACACCCTGATAGATTTCTAGGGACAATCCCATAAATCAAGCAAGGGAACCTTCTTACTTGCTAAAGTGTTTATTCGGGACAACATACAAATTAAAAAGGGGGGGGAAGTACTGAGGGAACACTGGGACATGAGAGCAATGGAGGAGAGGGGGAGCTGTGAGGGAAGTGGACAAATGCAAGATATAGGGATAGGCAAAAATCAGTAACTTTACCAGGATAGGAGAGATGACTGCTTAAAATGGCTGCTGGTACTAAAAGACAGCATGCTGGTCTGGGCTGATAGGAAATTAACTGGGACAATGTCAACTGGTAATTGGATTGGGAGCAGTCCATACTGGTGTAACCCTTATTCCCCCCCCCCCTCCTCCCAGACTCATCTGTGGTGTCTAAGGTGCGTGAGGGCAGATTACATGCGTCGTGGTGGTGCATACCTGCGTGGAACAGGAGGGCCTGAGCTTCCCGCGATGTTATTGGGGAGACAGGACCAGGCTTCTGGGGTGGTCCCAGGGTAATTGCTTCGAACTCACACACAGTCTTTGGTACAAAAAGATTGTCTCTTTATTGGCAGATTAGCGACTCCCAAATGTAGTGGCCTCCAGCAGCCACAAGAACAACAGCAAAGCCTTGCTAAGTACTCTGCTCTCCTCCCTTACAGATCTTTCCTCCTCTCCTTCCCTCCAAGTCTCTCCTCCGACAGGATGGTCTGGGCTGGGGCATCAATACCCCGCAGCCCACCTCCGCGGTTATCCTCGGGGTGGGAATTGGATTCTCCCCATCACCCCAAGCAAGAGGTGACGGGCATTGGTCCACCAAGTCTATAATGCTGTCAGCTCTACTCAAAGTGGCTGAGCCTCTCCACTCTTCTCTCTGCTCCTGCACGACTGCACAGGTGAGACCGCTGGTCTCCTCCAACTCCTCGGACCAATCAGCAGGACTCACTAACTCCGATTCAAAACGAACTCACAGGAAGACTAACGTCACTTACAGGAGTTGGCTGCTAAATATAGAGTCAGCCGCACCCCTCATGATGTCAGCAAAATCTCCCCTTTTTCTCACGCCTGCAGCAGAGTCCAGGCCTGCATCTACCACTCAGGGCAGGGCTATGAAGGGGGAAAACCCATGATTATTACTGGTGCCTGCCCTTAACAGGACTTACCACAATAAAAGGAAGATAGGTATAGCCTGTGCTGTTTACAAGGGGCTACACTGGTAAAAAGCCAGGGAGGTTGCCAAGGCAAATGGCTGAAGCCAAGAAACCCACAAGGTGTCGCAACATTTTTGCAACAGCTAGCTGAGTAGTGCTGGCAGGCAGAATACAAAGAAAAAACACAATCCTGATCCAGGACGCTCCCCGTCTGGTATCTTTAGATACCACTATATTAATATAAACATGTTGAACACATAAATATAACAACAATATATAAACATTCCATGTTATCATGACAGATGTTCCGGCCGGTACCATTGGGCTCTAAAGTCTTTGGCGCTCCATGTGTTGAGGTAGGTGCACCAATCCGAGATGGCTGGGTGCTCCTTATTATTTTTTAAGAGTCCATAACACAGGTGAGCAAGATTCTCACTTGCTGGAATCCAATTTGGACATCAGAAGAATAATCTCTATAATGGGCTTGACAAGGGTTTTCACAATTCCATGTTTGCTGACTCTTACTTCGACCTTGCAGACCCTTTCATCCGCACTAGGGATGGTCTTGATGATAAGACCCATAAGTCACTCATTCTGTGCTACCTGTTTATCTTTTAACAAGACAACATCTCCTTCTTGGATGTCTTAACAGATTGCCATTTGGGTGTTCATGGAGTGTAACAAGATACTCATGCCTCTAGCGCTCCCAGAATGTGTTGCAAGGCACTGCACCTGCCTCCATCGGCATTTGTACATGTCCTTTGAGTTAAAGTCCCCGACTGGGACAGGAATGTCTCCTACCTTCTGTGTGAGGAGCATTGCTAGAGTCACAATATTTGGCGATTCGGGATCTGTAGATACTGGGACTAAAGCCCCACTTTGAGCATTACTGACAACTCGGTCATAAATGTCGTTAGAACTGCATGGGAGAGTCGAGTGAAATCACTCTTTAACATCATGGAATCCAAAATACGTAGAACTATTCTAATCATGCAATCCCATGCTCCACCCATGTGAGAGGAATGAGGAGAGTTGAGCATCCACGTACATTCTTGGTCATGCAAGTATTTCTGGATGCTGTTGTCTTCACCGTCTTTTGTTTTTATTTGTAATTCCTTGAATGCTCCCACAAAATTGGTTCCACAGTTGGAACGTTTTTGCTTAACTGGTCCTCTGATAGCAAAACATCTTCTGAGGGCATTTATGAAACTTGATGCGTCCATAGATTCTATGACTTTGATGTGTATGGCCCGTGAACTCATACAAGTGAAAGTACAGCCCATCGCTTGTTGTCCATGAGTCCACCCCTTGTTCTTCGTGAGATAACCATCCATGGTCAAAAGACATCGAGTCCTACACTGGTGAAGGGGGGTTCTGTATTAAATCTGTCGGGTGGAAGGTCTGCCATTCTTTGATCTTGGCTTTTGCCCCGCAACACGCAGCACCTAACACAGCTGTGGAGAATGCTTGCAACGCTCCTTTTTTGTGTCAATAATCCATATTCCTGCTGTTCTGATAGCTCCTTCTGTGAAATGTCGTCCCTGATGCATGACTTGTTCATAGTAGTGACGAACCAACCGAGTGGCGATGTGATGTTGGCCAGGGACAATGAGAGGATTTCTTTCCTTCCTGCACAGTTAGGACTTGTTGAGGTGACCTCCTATTCTCATGAGGCCATCCTCATCGATGAAAGGATCCAACTTACAAAATAGACTATTTTTAGAGATACCCTTTTTCCCATTGATGCAACTGATCTCCTCTGCATAAGTTTCTTTCTGAACGTATCGGAGTGTGAACTATGAACAAACCCGCTCTGCTATTACCATAAATAGGGGTGCACTAGGGTAAATGAAATCAATATGAAAGAGAAAAAGGTAGGGTGCTGGCCACAGAACCTGCGGTGACTCTCCACCAAAGTACCACTTACAACGCACTCTCCTATGTGAATAAACTAATATATTACAATTGGACTGGTCGTGTGTAAGGAATTAGGGAACACCTCCCTTGCGGCGTGTTCCCTCCTTACCTGGCAATAGTACCACAGCTGCCCTGCCTCCGCTCCCCTCTCCGCCCGTGCGTGCACCCCCCTCCAGTTACAGAGCACGCGCACACTCTCTCCTCTTCTGCTGATGCCACGGAGCTTGGCCCCACCTCCTCTGATCACCAGCTGCATGTCAAGCACTAATTTGCCCCTTGTTTCCTGTGTCCTATCCCATCCTCTGCTTGGACCGCGCCTCCGCTTCGCCCCCGCTCCTATTGGTTTCCTGTTACTACTTAGTTACTCGGCCTGCCCTCAGTCAGTGCTCAGCATAACCTCTCGTAGCCTAGTGCTGTCCTGTAAAACAAATATAATCACTGCGCTTCTCCATGTAAAGAGCATGCAGCTAGTGAAGGAAATGGCCATACAAATGTGCAAAACAGAAAGTGAATCCCTGCGCTTCTCCCATAGGGATAGCAATCAATGGGGAATATATATATATATATGTATGGTGTAAATACCTATAAGAAAAAAGGAGACTTTTGGTATACATCCTTTGATCAAATAATGCCAAGCCTGCTAACCACGTCAAGGTAAGTCTCTTTAGCAGGTCCCTACGCTAAATGCATACTAGTGTTATGTGAAATAAGCCCAGAAGGGGTTAAAATATCAAAGCATATGCTTGTATAACCTAGTGCAATTAAAAACTGGTATATACCAGTACAGATACTCACATGTAAGTGAAGTGGAGTATATTCCCCATTGATTGCTATCCCTATGGGAGAAGCGCAGGGATTCACTTTCTGTAGTGCTGTCCTGTGTCTTGTACTTTGCTCCCTGTATTGTCTTTACAGTGGATACCTTGTGGATGACCTGGCCTGTCTGCGGACCCTCTCTGGGATTCGGACCTTGGCATACTCTCGACCTCGTGTACCTCTCTAACCCTGAACTCGGCTCCACGGATACTGACCACGCTGCTCTCTCTACCCCTGAACTCGGCTACACAGAAACTCACTACGCTGCTCTCTCTAACCCCAGACCTTGGCTTACTGACTTTGACAATTCTACCATCTCTAACTACGGACCCGGCAAGTACACTAGCCCTCTTTCTACAGCCCAGTCCCGGCAACTCTAAACTACCACCCTCTGGGCATGCCTTCGCTGCTGTGGGTGTGTGGTGTTCTGCCTTCACAGCTCAATACTGGGGTTTTGTCAGGTTTGTGGGCATCACGAGCGTTACATAGTGGTATTGAGAATTGACCCCTAATTTATGTATTCCTTGTTTGATTATAAGTAAAAACAAAATTTTATTAAAGTCAATCACTAAAATAAAGCGGGGTAAACAAAACCTATGCACATACAAACATGAACAGTGGTGTATTTATAATATAAACACATTAGAGGGATTGTAAGCCACTCTTAACTTATAACCTCTTTGTAATTGAATATTGATCACTACAGCAGTACAGTCTCTATGTAGAGGTTGCTATTAAGGGCCGGTATACCTTCCTTACAGTTAGGTGTTGATCAATATAGTATGACAGTCCCTTCGTGAAGACTGCTGTTTGTCCGTGTGATCCGCGCCCTCAATATGTCTACAGTATATCTGATATTGACATATCATTGAAAACCCAATAACCTAATAGACATATGGTTGCATGAGCCCCATGTAGTAAATAGGGACATGCCTCAGTTTAAATATATGCTGAGCTGGTATTAATTACTCCTAATATATGTTCACTAGGAGCTAGGGGACTATATCCTGGTACTATTAAGCGCTTGTCACAAAGTATCTCAACACGCTGTATATAGTTGAAATGTGCTTGTTACGGATAGTACTATAACGTATCCCCGGAGCGTTCCCTGCAGGACAACAATAGGTATAATCAGTGCAGTAGAAACCAGGTCTGATTCAGACTGCGGTTAGCCGAATAAGGTCATCACGGAAGAACCCAGGTAAGTACACAGAAAAGCCACTGCCATGGTTATCATGTTATTGATTCACTGTAGAGTGCAACGTTTTAACCTTGTGGTGGTTGATATGTGGTTTTTATCAACAATTGCAATATATCGTAATTAGATTTCTACTCATATATCTTTTCCCATGGATCTGATCTCAATTCCTAAGGGGATATATAGACATACACAGAGTAAATTGCGGCCACTATATTTGTGAACTTGGGTATTTGTTCACTGTGTAGTATAAGTACATATCGCTACTTACTAATATGTGTGGTAAAAGCACTGCCTCCCTGGACTCAGTATATGGTTGTAATTATACATGGTTAAATAGAAGAGAGGGGATAATAGCTATGCAATAACAGAAAAAAGTGACAGAGGTCACTGAAGTCCCCTATATGTTGCACTCAAGGCTACCAGGTACCAAACTTGTGTGAAAAATCTAGTCACAGGAAGTGTATGTTCCAAGGACACTAAACCCTAAAAGTGTCACGTTGAAGACAGAACAATTTAGCTAATCCTAACAATCATATACATATTCAGATATATCTAATGATGAGTCAATAGTATCACTCATAGTAAAGAACAAACACGTATCCTGATTATACCTCTCTTGTTTTTCAGCGATATAATTATTTATTAAAGTTTTTTTTTTTTTTTGCATTTTAATTGTGGATATCACTATTATACTTTAGGCTATGAGACATACTTCTGTGGATTTATGGTTATTACTCTGATCATTCACCTTAGACATTAGTCTTTTAGTGAGTATTTGTATCCCCTAGTATCTACTTTACCAGTTATTTGGGACCTGTATTGGTCCATACTGTGGTATACTTAAACCTTTTAGGTGTCCCACCTTAAGACACTTGCTTAAAGAAGCATATGAATAGCACTGTGGATATTCTGAACACATGATACATAAAGCTTGGCCCGCTGCAGATGCACTTACCAGAAATCCCGCCTACTGTCTCTGTACATTTTCCCTACCTACCAATTAGACTGTAAGCTCCTCAGAGCAGGGACTCCTCTTCCTTAATGTTACTTTTATGTCTGAAGCACTTATTCCCATGATCTGTTATTTATATTATCTGTAATTTATTTGATTACCACATGTATTACTACTGTGAAGCGCTATGTACATTAATGGCGCTATTTAAATAAAGACATACAATACAATACAATAAAGGGCTATATGTAACAGGACTAGACATTGATAAGAGGTTAGTATCTGCGCCTTTCATTGGAACCCCTCAGTCACTGCTTATGCTGTCTTTTGGCTGGACTCCATCTGTGTCAGAGCATCGTCATGAACGTCTGTGTGCGGATCTGAGTAATTAAGTTGTTCCACTGGAACATTTACCTTATGGTACTTACCTATTCTCTGTGCTTCCTGAGTCATACTCTGGTGCTCCTACGGGGGAATTCTCATCCATATTTTGGCTTTCTGATAGGCTTATACAGCCTGTGCCTCGGTCCCCAGTCTTGCTGACACTGTGCAAGTCCAAATTTTCAGATTCTCATCATGAACTGGTATCTAGGTATGTACAGACATGCCTCAAGCCTGATACCTGTATTCAATTAGCTCATATTAGGTGGGCCTTCCATAATGGACACCCCACCAAACCTGGATGATCATCTGTAGGATAGAACATGAGAGGGAGAGTAATGTCAGGGACATCCCTAACATATCTAATAGCCCTCACTTTTAGTCTCAGTTCCCTTGCATTTCCACTGTGTGTGCTGCTGCTCCCGTGTCCCAGCCCTGGTCCTGTGTCTCAGTCCTTTTCCCATGTCCTAGTCCTGTTTCCATGTCCTAGTCCTGTTCCCGTGTGCTACTCATATTCCTGCTACTTTGCTTTCTGCCCTGATTTTTACCTTTGACCACAACTATGCTACTTCGCTGTCTGCCCTGAATCCAGTTAGTGATCCCATTCTTGCCTTAACTCCTTTCCTGCTGTACCAGCCACTGAGATTCATCCTACATATGACACCCTGGGTTTGTGACAATCATGAGGGTGTTACCATGATTTAGGTCCCACGCAGAGATCCTGAGAGCTGGGGGTGACAAATGGGTAGGTCTCACCGGTATGCAATACCCTCTGACGCTTGTTGAGGACAATGGCATCTTTAAACTTCTGGATCAGATGGTGAAAGGATGCAGACAGTAGACAGACCCATATGGTGTGCGATCAACTCTGCCTCTATCCAGTCACGTCACTCGTAGTCCAGGAGATCCCAGACTCTGTTACCTCACAAAAGGATTAGTCTGCGGCAAGCCCCCACTGCTTGATTAAACTGCAGGGACACATGGAAATCAGCCCTCACCACTGCCTTTCCTTTCCTGGTCACGGAGACCAAGCCCTTAGTATGCCCCGGTAGTATGCCGGCAGAACCAAGAGGTCTCTCAATCTAACTCCTCGAACTTGATAATAAAAAGTTGTCGGTCATACACCATATCATGGAATGCCAACGGAAAACTGGTGCATTGATATATTCACCCCAAAGTACATGCAAAAAAAATAAACTGAGTGATTTGGAGAAAAAATTGGTATATTTTATAATATCCGTAATTGATGGAAAGGTGTGTGAGCATGAACCTGGAATGGGTCTTCTAGAACTGCTAAATGCATAAAGATGTGAATGGCTAAGAATAGCCCATAAACAATAAAATATAAAAATGTAGTGTTAATAGACTGAAATCAAATATCAATCAATAATAAACAATATATGTGACATAAACCAATAGGAATATATAAATGGGTCATATATCAGCCAACATACTGAGAATGAATTAAATAAAGTTACGCTGTGCACGCGAACCCGGAAGTGGTACAGTCACGCTGGAATACCCAGTCTATCCCAGCACGCGGGATCGATTAGTCTCAACACGGCATTTCTGCTAGGAGCTACACCCTTCAGCAAGGCAGAGTCCTTGATGCTTACTGGACTTTTAACTTCTTATGTGTAAGTTTCTATTTGTTATATTGCTATATATCTGAATACATATATCTTCATCCTTGGTGTGCTTTTGTGCTTATCTTTCTACTATAATTGTATACATACTTTATACAGTCAAGATTATATACCATATTAGGTCAAACAAACATATCCTACATTCACTTTTATCATTGAAAACCATAGTATATTTTATTACGTGAACTTCATGGCATTATATCAGATGCATCTCTTGATTTATATAATCCATACTATATATTTTTTGTAATTAAAGTGTTAAGTAATAAATTCTGTACAATCATGTGGGTAGCCGTTAAGACCTGCCCTTTTCTTTGTAGACTATTCCCAGAAATAACACTATGATAATCATTGTCTGGATGTGAGTAATGGCAGGTTTTAATGTGATCTAATTGTCGTAACGTTATTTCCATGCGCTAACATTAACGAAGGTTTGAGGATATGCGATGGT
>NC_134483.1:368372518-368525018 GCF_040206685.1 Ascaphus truei
AGAGAGAGGGGGTGAGAGAGAGAGGGGGAAGAGAGAGAGGGGGGGAAGAGAGAGAGAGTGAGGGGGGGAAGAGAGGAGAGAGACGGGGAGAGAGAGGTGAGGAGAGTGAGTGGGAGAGGAGAGAGAGGGGAGAGAGGAGAGAGAGGGGAGAGAGGAGAGAGGGGGGAGAGAGGAGAGAGAGGGGGAGAGAGAGGCAGATCTTATCACTATTACTATCACTACTTAGTGTCACTAGAAATAAATACACACACATTAATATACACAATACTGATAGACCCATAAGCTTTATTGATTTGTTTATAGATCTTATTATTCATCAACATCTTACTTACCTTATAGGGACCTCATGGCTTTCATTACCAACCAATATGTCATGTGCATACTACAAGTGTAACATCATACACAAGTAGAATATATAGCTTTCCATACACAGATGTACCGTTTGGAGTAAAAAATAAATAATTCATGTCTTTTTGATCACGGACATTAGCTCCGCCTCTATACGTCACAGTGGCAGAGAATACGCTCTAAAAAGAGTATAAATACATACCGACTATACCAGGGAATAGACTCCACCCCCTGAAGAAGCGTGGTCTACACGTGAAACAATCGTCGGGCGACACGTCGGGAGTGACGTCATCAGAAATAGCGACATCTCAGTTCCCAGGCTATAGACGGATGCTCATTCAGGTTTGTATCTTATGTGGCTATTGCGGTGGTATCAATAGACCCGCTGTGGTCTAGAGCTATTACTTACCTGGTTTTGCCTTCTCAATAGCAACATGCTAACCAACTTTCACTGCTAAGAAGCACATTGTTTGCACACAGATGGTTAATACTTACCTGGTTATGTCTGTTGTTTCTTGGGTGTTTTCCCGCAGCAGTGTGAGAACTAACCTTTATCTTTAAAGGCACATGAGGTCATGGTTATACCCCGCATATCTCTATTTGGAAAATGCAGCCACATTAATGTATATACTAATTACAACTACATCCTGACCTTCTGAGCCATATGCTTTTCCACAGTATATCAATTGAATGATATGCATATCTATACGTTATGATTTATACCTAGGAGTACAAGCATTTATTGCAGTATTTACTGTTTTGCCAGGACTATACCATAGATCCTATCACTATGGTATTTTGAAGTAGATGTTCAGAGATAGATTTGTATATCTTTGACTTGGACACAGTCACCTATCTAGCTACTTTCCATGGAGTCATTTTAATGTATGAATGTAGTTATGTGTTTTTAATCAAATATTGGAATTAATAAAACTTTATTATTTTTTCTTGGTCTGTTCGGGTACACAGTTATTATCTGTTGGATTAATGATATCCAGATACTAGAATCAAGTATTGAGTGCTATATATAGAGGAAACCTTTTCTGATCCCCTTTGGATCAACCCTGCTACTATGTGTTTATTTTTCCTCTGAGCACCTGCTGATTATCATTTGTATATACGTATATGGGATGAGCGGTCTCTTCTGTATTTTTTGATAGAGGTCTAAGGACAGCTATTGTTCTATATTTAGGAGATCAGCTCCCAACTTTACAGAGTATAACTTTAAACACTCTTGATCCCATCCGCAGCATGAGTGTCATCATTAATCACGTCATGACTAGTTTTTTGACTAATGGACAAGACCTCGATAATTGGTTGAATGAGGCTAAGGAAATTTTCTCCACCACCCATATAACAAATGATGAGACACCTTCTATTGATATTAATGGTACTTCAGAGACTTAGAGAGAACATATACCTCTAGAGCTAAAATTTGGTGGGAGGTAGCGAGCCTTGAAAATTACTTGATAACCAATTTGGTTCCAAGAGGACTACGGGTTAAGCTCCAACCCTCCCACCAAATCACAGATACAACCTTTATTGCTAACTGGGAAAAAACCCTACTTTAGAACCATCCAAGAGGGTCAGAAGGACCAGACGACGCAGGTGATAAACTTATCATCCACGTCCTTGAACCCCAACCACATCAGTATGTTATCCAAGGGTCTAACTTTCTGTCCTACAAGTCAACTGGACCAATACGAATGCATTAAAGACCTTAATCTATTCTGTAGAAAACTGTTATTACACAAATTCTTTAAAAAACGCAGACAATGGCAAAATGCGAATACACCAATGGAATTACTAAATACTCCACAACTTGATACCATTGATATTCTAGAACAACCAGAAGATGAAAGCCTTAGACCCGCGAGCGAAGGCCCTTTTACGGATTTAAAGAAAAAATCGACCTTTGTACCCCCATATGATTGTTGCACTAATGTTGATGTTTTTAACAAACTTGTTACCACAGATCTACAGGACCTACCAATTGCCAAAAGACACCAGAATTTTACTTACCCTGAAATATTAGCCCTAAGAGACCTTGAACAGGACACCACAATTGTTATCAAACCCACTGATAAAGGGGGAAACATCGTTATCCTTAATCAAGAGGATTACATACAAGAATGTAGTAGATTATTATCTGATAAAAAATGTTATTCTATATTACCCACCAATCCTACTATTGGTTACCTTAAAAAACTAATTGACATACTTACCGATGGCCTAGAACAGAAACTCATATCCAAAAAGGAATTTGAATTTATTCTGATCAGGAACCCCAAAGTGGCAACCTTCTATTATCTACCCAAAATCCACAAAAGTACAAGACCACCACCAGGGAGACCTATTGTCTCTGGCATTGGGGAAACTTGACCTCCAATGCCAGTGTCTACTTAGACCGATTTTTACGTCCTTTTGTGGAAAGTTTGTCATCTTTTGTTAAAGACAATACAGATGTTTTACGCAAAAGTGCAGGTGTCACTTTAGATCCTGATACTTTCTTGGTCGGACTTGAGGTAGAGGGGTTATACTCCAGCATTCCACACAAGTATGGAATTGATGCTGTAGCACATTTTCTGAAAGGAAGGGGTACAGATTGTATCCAACACAATGAATTTGTACTTCAACTGCTTGATTATGTTCTGACCCACAATTTCTTTTTATTCCAAAACACTATCTACCATCAAATACAAGGTACGGCTATGGGGACATCCTGTGCTCCCACCTACGCCAATTTATACCTAGGCTGGTGGGAGGAAACGGTGGTCTTCATAGAGAACCAAGAAAAATACACTGAGTGGATTGAATTGTGGGTCAGATACATTGATGACATCCTGCTGATCTGGAAAGGTACTGAGGAGTTACTTCAGGAATTTATTACGAATTTGAATCGGAATACACATAATCTGAAGTTGGCGTTTCAAATAGACAAATGTAAAATAGAATTCCTTGATATTTGCATTTCCAAATCAGCAGAGGGTAATATTGAAAGCAGTATATATAGGAAACCAACTGCCACTAATACCCTCTTGATGGCTAACAGTCATCACCCCAAGCACATCACAGAAAATATACCAATTGGACAGTTTCTAAGACTACGCCGAAATTGTTCTACTATCTCTGATTTTATTATACAATCTAAGGATATGTCAAAAAGGTTTAAAGACAGAGGGTATAGTAACAAACTTATTAAAAAGGCTTACTATAGGACTCTGACATCTACGTACTAGGTCTAGTCTATTGGTGAATAATAACAGGAAACCTAGCGATGAAACAATTAGATTTATATCTACCTTTAATAATCAGTGGCAGGATATAAGAAACATTCTTCAAAAACATTGGCACTGTTAGAGGACATAGATCTACAGAAGGTCCTGAAGGAAAATCCAACTGTAGGCTGTAGACGGAACACTAACATCAAGGACAGACTAGTTCACAGTCATTTTAGCCAAACTAAACAGAAAACTTGGCTGGGTAACAAACCGCATGGATCCTTTCCATGCGGAAGGTGCAAAGCGTGTAATTTCAAGTCTACTAAGAAAGATTTTTTTAATTCCACCCAAACTCAAATTTTCAAAATTAGAGACTTTATCAACTGTCTGACGTGTGGCACTATATACTCTATGACCTGTGATTGTGGTTTGATGTACATAGGTAAAACTCATAGATATTTGAAAACTAGAGTCCTAGAACATATTGGGAACGTACGAAATGCTACAGATACACCTATAGCACGACACGTCATCCAATACACAAAGGTGACCCCAAGGTCATGCATTTCCATGGCATCGAACACGTCCCGAGAGATCCCAGAGGGGGAGATTGGGATAAAAGGCTGCTGCAAAAAGAATGCCGTTGGATTTACCAACTACAAACCCTCTCCCCCCTGGGACTCAATGAGGGGTTTATCTATTCCTCCTTCTTATAAACAAATCATTATTATATATATATTATTATTTAATATCAAAATATATTTTTGGTAATCCAGGTATCCAGTAAATAATCACGTTATTGATCTGTATTGACCATTAGGGGCAGATCAAACGAATAGTTTCTTACACTCCTACACTTTTCATTACATTTCACATGATTTTAGTTCTATCACTTTTAGCATTTAGTTATAACCTTTATTTCACTGCACCTATATGGATTAGCAGAGGCAGATCTTATCACTATTACTATCACTACTTAGTGTCACTAGAAATAAATACACACACATTAATATTCACAATACTGATAGACCCATAAGCTTTATGGATTTGTTTATAGATTTTATTATTCATCAACATCTTACTTACCTTATAGGGACCTCATGGCATTCATTTCCAACCAATACGGATGCTCATTCAGGCTTGTATCTTATGTGGCTGTTGCGGTGGTATCAATAGACCCGCTGTGGTCTAGAGCTATTACTTACCTGGTTTTGCCTTCTCAATAGCAACATGCTAACCATCTTTCACTGCTAAGAAGCACATTGTTTGCACACCGATGGTTAATACTTACCTGGTTATGTCTGTTGTTTCTTGGGTGTTTCCCCGCAGCAGTGTGAGAACTAACCTTTATCTTTAAAGGCACATGAGGGCATGGTTATACCCCGCATATCTCTATTTGGAAAATGCAGCCACATTAATGTATATACTAATTACAACTACATCCTTACCTTCTGAGCCATATGCTTTTCCACAGTATATCAATTGAATGATATGTAAATCTATACGTTATGATTTATACCTAGGAGTACAAGCATTTATTGCAATATTTACTGTTTTGCCGGGACTCTACCATAGATCCTATCACTATGGTATTTTGAAATAGATGTTCAGAGATAGATTTGTATATCTTTGACTGGGACACAGTCACCTATCTAGCTACTTTCCACGGAGTCATTTTAATGTATGAATGTAGTTATGTGTTTTTAATCAAATATTGGAATTAATAAAACTTTATTATTTTTTCTTGGTCTGTTCGGGTACACAGTTATTATCTGTTGGATTAATAATATCCAGATACTAGAATCAAGTATTGAGTGCTATATAGAGAGGAAACATTTTCTGATCCCCTTTGGATCAACCCTGCTACTTTAAATGACGTCATCATTTTTTTTTATCGGCCAAAGCACATGGTTTTCACGGCCCAATCAGAGCCGTTGGAACCATATGACGAAAATGTGACCTCAAAGGCCTTTAAAAGCCTATGTCGTCTCATTTTAGAGGCAGACAGCGTGGAGGGAGGACCTCCCCTCAAAGAAGAAGGCTGGGGCGTGGCCACGGAACAGAAGAAGAGCGGATAAAGAATACAGATGAAGACTCCACAGACGCAATGGATTACAAATAGAAGACACAGACCCCTGGATTGTTATGGTTTATTATTTTATGGTTTACAGTATTGTTTTATGGGTTCCTGTGCATGGATTGGTTCGAGAGTAAGCAGTATCAATGGGAGTCGGTGAGTGGGACAAGTAATGGTAAGTTTACAAAAGAAATGTATTTTATTTAGCTTTTACAGGTTTTGAATTTTTTTTTTAATGTGATTGATTTGTTTTTTATGTCCATTTATTGCCTCTGAATTTATGTATGTCCCTATGGATATACATAATACTGAGCAAATAAAAGCTTGTATTGCTCATGTTTGCTTGCTTTTTTTTGATGCATTTTTAATTGTATTTTGCAGCTTGGTGTGCAAATGTGTTTGCTATGGTTTATTTCAGGGGGGGGCTTGCTTTTTAATAGTGGCTTATTGTTGTTTAGATTTAGTTGATTGATGGTAATTTATTTCTGATTCCTTGTTTTGTTTCTAGGATTTGAATAGTGAATTGTGTACAGTAATTGATTTGGATTGTATTGTTATCGATTTGTGAATGGATTGATTTATGGTAATTTATTTATTTTATTTTATTTAGAGCATTGCTTGGTTGGCATACAGTACTGTAGTGTTGTATGTGTCAGAATGTACTAGTACTGTATTGCGGTGGTAGTAAGTAAAGTAGAACTGTATTTATTTTATTACTGGTATGCTACTGTAGTTAATGTGTTTAATAATGGGCCAAATAATCTATTATCCATATCTGGATAATAGTTATTTGGCCCATTAATGTAATGTACTGTACAGTGTGTGTGTTTGGTGGTACGGGGGGGGGGTGATTTCTTTAAATGTACTGTACTGTGTAGGCCATGTTTTAGGTTTTTGACACACAGGGTTGGCACCTGTGCCTTTACCCCTTCATTGCCTTAGCGGGCATTGCTAAGGTAATGAAGCTGCTTACATTTTTAATTTGTATTTATTGTGCGCGTGAGCAGGGGGTTTCCTGAGCTGAACAAAGTTTATTTCAGCCTTGGAGACCCCCTACTTCCTGAGTTACAGGCCCAGTTATGGGGTGCCCGTATCCCTCTAGTCCCGCGGTCACGTGACCCACAGGATTTTAATATGGCGGGGATACCGGCACCCATAACTGGGCCTGTAACTCAGGAAGTAGGGGGTCTCCAAGGCTGAAATAAACTTTGTTCAGCTCAGGAGACCCTCTGCTACAAAACTGTAATTTTAGAATTTTAATAAAACCCCCGCGATCGCCTGTGAGAGATGCGCAGTTAGAGGGACTGATTCAGACTCTCTTTCTGCGCGTCTATTACACACAGGCAGACGCCGGTAGCATTCACACAGCAGGGGTCCCTGCTTTGGGAAGCTAATGCGCCGCGGTCAGTTCACTAAACACAGTGGGCTTTGTCCCCATTGTGATCACGGTTTCCCGCATTAATTGCCGCTGTGTTCGCATAACGGACGCTGCAACAGTATACAGTATCCAGTGTTGTACTCCAGCTTGATATTCTATCATTCCTTATTTGTACACTATTGGCGGCGAGCGGTGCTGCTTTAAATGCTTAGTTACACTAATAAAATATCACTCTAGTTTCAAAAACAATACAATATCTACGTAAGAAACGTGGGACCTAGCAGAACCATTAAAAAAACAACCAGGCATTTAATCAGCTTTGATTGATGGTCATCCAGTGATGGGGGCTCTGCCAGTGCCTTCTCAGTGCCTAGTACTTAGTATGGCCCTCATGCAACACATGGTTCTATAAGTGTAGTAGTATATCAACATGCGTATATACAGTACTGTTGCAGCATTTATTAATATTATTATTAATATTACTGTGAAAAATAATCCCTAGAATAATTACTAAGCTTCAAGCTCCAGAATAGTTTATTAATTGTAACTCTGACAATTTTGGGAAAGGACAGTCAGGGATAATATATCCAGTTCTGTTCTCCAGCTTGATTTTCAATCATTCTCTACTTGTACACTATTGGTGACAAGGGTCTCTGCTCTAAAGCTCATTGACACTAATATAAATCAGTGGCAAGAAAATAACCAGGACTGGCGCTCAAGAAGAGATAGTGCCACAAATAAATGATTCAAGAGAAAAACAGTAAAATAGTGACACCCTCTGGTAACCAGGGCTCACTACAATAAATTAACCCAAAGAATTGCAGATAACAAATGTAATAAAACTAGAATAAGTAAACGAAGGATACCCACTCAACCTAGACAAGATGGGAAAGTCTTCATTTCTCCTGGGACGTGGTGGGTGGAGGTGACCAGGGAGCGGGACACCATGCACATGTAAAAGAGGAAAGATCACAAAGATAGTACAATACTGTAAAGCACAAAAATTATATTCCTATGAAATTCTGCAAGGATTATACTCACAAGCAGACAGTGATTAAAAGCATTTCACACATAAAGTTTACACGAACAGTAGTCCCATGTTGAGAAGCGTCTGGGGACCAGGATGGAATGGATAGGGTGCACTACAACAGAGAACGAGAACACACCATAGCGCGAACTGTGCAACAATTTAATAAGTTAAAAAACACTTCACAAGTGCTCACTTACAAAGTATACGAAAATATCAGGCAATATAGACTCAGAGGTGCAGGCATTAGATGATCTCACCGCCCCTTCCTCTCCAGGAATCGCGCTCAGGTTTGGAGTAGAGGTGCTCTGCCACAGGTGCTCCTAATTGCGGCCGCAAGAAGCAACGAACAGCTCAGCGTCTTCCTTCCACGTGTCTTGGTATCTGCCTCGATTCGACGCGTTTCGCTAGAGAACTAGCTTTGTCAGTTCTATTAAAAAAAAAAACAGGCCACCACCACTAACACCAATGCCAACTTCCTATTTCTGCTACCAGGGCAAACACCATACCCGTCACTATTAAGTCATTTTCAAAAGGCTTATCTTTTTGTCACAGTCCAAATAAGAAATTAGTGCTGAAAATGTTCTGACATTGATAGTACTAGACTCTTAAGAGCTATTAAAACTGTCAGATGTTGAAGAGGGAGAGTTATCACAAATTCATTCACAAGGACTTGATGACTTTGAGGAGAAAGGGGTGTACTTGATGATTCATATATTTAAATATCACTTGATTTAAATGAAGGGGATTCTAGTGATGAGGCTGCTGCTGATACTATTAACGACTGTGATTAAAGTAGAAGTGGTGGTGGTGATGTTTGTGGTGGTGACCTGTGCAATCGTTATGAATATTGTGATGGTAGGGGTAGATTTGGCTGATTGCAAATAAAGGTTAAGCCCACCATTACACCTGCTTGTCAATGATATGATGTCGTTATTTATATATGTGCAGTTTATTGTACCAGTCCTATATATGTTCCTCTTAATGGATGTGAAACATTGTTGTACATCTCAATTCAAGAGTGGGGACCTGTAGGGGATAACTCTATCCTGAAAAATGAGCTTTAGAGTTTTGTACTGTAGGCCTCAACACTGATGAGATTAGGGAGAGGTCGAATGAGGGAGAGGTTGACCACCTGCTTAGTGAACTTGCTCTGCAAGAAATCTGTAAGCCCTGGGGAAGCATACACAATCCCAGCAAGCTCTAACCCAAGAACCCACCACATCATATACAGTTGTGTGAAAAAGAAAGTACACCCTCTTTGAATTATAAGGTTTTACATATCAGGACATAATAACAATCATCTGTTCCTTAGCAGGTCTTAAAATTAAGTAAATACAGCCTCAGATGAAAAACAACACATGATATATTACACTGTGTCATGATTTATTTAACAAAAATAAAGCCAAATGGAGAATCCATGTGTGAAAAACTAAGTATACCGTATGATTCAATAGCTTGTCGAACCAACTTTAGCAGCAATAACTTGAAGCAATCATTTTCTCTATGACTTTATCAGTCTCTCACATCGTTGTGGAGGAATTTTGGCCCACTTTTCTTTATGCACAGCTCTCTTAAGGTCCTGCCACAGCATTTCAATTGGGTTTAGGTCTGGACTTTGACTGGGCCATTGCAACACCTTGATTCTTTTCTTTTTCAGCCATTCTGTTGTAGATTTGCTGGTGTGCTTAGGATGATTGTCCTGTTGCATAACCCAATATCGGCCAAGCTTTAGCTGTCGGACAGATGGCCTCACATTTGACTCTAGAATACTTTGGTATACAGAGGAGTTCATGGTCGACTCAATGACTGCAAGATTCCCAGGTCCTGTGGCTGCAAAACAATACCAATCATCACCCCTCCACCATCGTGCTTGACAGCTGATATGCTGTGTTTGGATTTCGCCAAATGGGGAGCTGTGCATTGTGGCCAAACATCTCCACTTTGGTCTCGTCTGTCCAAAGGACATTGTTTCAGAAGTCTTGTCGTTTGTTCAGATGCAACTTTGCAAACCTAAGCCGTGCTGCCATGTTCTTTTTAGAGAGAAAAGGCTTTCTCCTGGCAACCCTTCCAAACAAACCATACTTGTTCCATCTTTTTCTAATTGTACTGTCATGAACTTTAACATTTAACATGCTAACAGGCCTGTAGAGTCTGAGATGTAACTCTTGTTTTTTTTTGCTATTTCTCTGAGCATTGCACGGTCTGACCTTGGGGTGAATTTGCTGGGACGTCCGATACTGGGAAGATTGGCAACTGTCTTGAATGTTTTCCACTTTTGAATAATCTTTCTCACTGTAGAATGATGGGCTTTAAATTGTTTGGAAATGGCCTTATAACCCTTCCCAGATTAATGGGCAGCAACAATCGCTTCTCTAAGATCATTGCTGATGTCTTTCCTCCTTGGCATTATGTTAACACACACCTGAATGCTCCAGACCAGCAAACTGCTAAAACTTTGGCTTTTATAGAGGTGGTCACACTTGCTGATGATCAATTAATCAAGGGCATTTGATTAGCAGCACCTGTCTGCTACTTAGCATCTAAATTCCTATGGAAGCAGTAAGGGTGTACTTAGTTTTTCACACATGGCTTCTCCATTTTGGCTTTATTTTTGATAAATGAATCTTTATTTATGGGGTAAGATGTCATGTGTTGTTGTTCATCTGAGGTTGTATTTACCTATTTTTTAGACCTGCTAAGGAACAGATGATTGTTATTATGTCCTGATACAGTATGTAAAACCATATAATTCAAAGAGGGTGTACTTTCTTTTTCACACAACTGTAAATATATATTTGGGTCAAAAGGAGTGCTACTGAGAATGGCCACATGTATACAACAAAAGAAAGAAAAACCCAATGCTACATCCAATGTGACAACATATTTCAATGTTAGTATTCTCATGAGCAAGGGTCATTTAGTTAAACCCTTTGGCCAAAGCATTATAAGCCTGCAGCCACTTCAGGGCATGACCAGCATGCAGGTAATAACACTACTTGGGAAAATTCTCATTTACCTTTGCTGTGGTGGTAGAATGGTCTCAGTGGACAGGTCCTGCCCTGGGGTGATATGTTACATTAGTTTAAAGGATGTGACATCATCCCTTAAAGGGATGTAACATCCTTTTTAACTAATGTGACATATCACATGGTACAGACGAGATCACGAGTATTCTAAAGCTTGCCTTAAACTAGCCCGGTTACTTTCTGTGTTTGTGCTGGGTGTAACCTGGCTAGTTTAAGGCAAGTTTAAGGCATTTCTGCATTGACTTAAACTAGACCCAGCATTTCTGCATTGATTAATGACCCATAGGATTAACACAGCAGGGATCCCTGGCAGTCCCATTCAGTTTGAATGGGGCTGTCAGGGACAATGCAGAAATGCTGGGTCTAGTTTAAGGCAAGTTTAAGGCTTGTATCCAGCATGTACCTGGGTGTACGTGGGTCTTTTTGGCGATTACCACTGGTTTGTGTTAGAATAACCGTGGGCACTACAGTACATGAACCAATGGGATTGTCTTCAATCCTATTGGCTGTAATACTATGTGAAATGAAACATGTGGTTTTAAGGAAGTGACGTACCTCCCTTGGTGATGACGTCACATCCTTAAAAAAATAAAGAGGTAGCACAGAATAGAATCCAATCGGATTGGAGCTGTAGCATCTGACCCTAAAATGTAACATCACAGGCCATATATAAGGCCTGTACATCTCATTTGAGCAGAAGATCTCGAGGAGGAAACATCCGTTTGGATTTACCATTGAGTTGGATTGAAAGAAGAAGATAGAAGATTAAAGAAAAGAAGAAAATAATGACAGATGAAGAAAGAAGAAGGTAAAAGTTGATTAAAGAACGAAGATTTGTTTTACCTGATGCTGATCTTCAAGGTGGATGCAGTTAGATTGTGGGTGATGATGTCGAAGGTCGAGAGCTTACAGATACACTGGGATTCGTAGTGTGAAGACTTCTAAAGGTAAGAAAATATTGAATTTATGTACTGTAAATGTCTTTTTTCAGGTTTTTTATTGTATTTATTTCTTTTTATGTTTTTGCTTGCCCATTGACTGGTGTAATATATTAATCGGTGCCCGTTTAGGGTAAAGATAAATACAGTGACAGGCAATGCATTTTTTGGTAAATGCTTGTTTAGTTTTGATTATTATTTTTTCTATTTCTATTTTAGGATTGCTTAGTGTTTTACATTAATTAATTGTTTTTTGGCTAGTGCTTTTATTTATTTAATATATTTGTTGGCTAGTGCTTTAATTTCTTCAATAGTTTGCTTGGATAGGTGTTTATTTAATTGTATTGTTATGTTTTGGAATAACACAATTTTAATTATTTTGCTATTTTGGTGATAGATACATTTTAGTGATGTGTACTAGTAGACTATTTAGTTTTTTTTATTGTTGGGATGCTTAGGTGCTTGTGTATTTATTTAATTCTTGTGTATTTTTGGACTTAATGATTTTTATTAGGTTGACCATTGAGTGCTTTTGTGGTTATCATGCCCATATTATATGGGTATGGCATACCACTGTGCCAATCAATGGATAGAAGGTGGGAAAAGGGGCCCTTGGGTGGTTAGGCCTCCAGGGTTGGTAGCAGGGGAGGGTGGGTTAACCCCTTAATTACTATAGTGGTTAATATTTGCTAATGTGATTAAGGGGTTAGGGGCCATTAAATTGTATTTTTTCATGTACTCTTGCTGGCAACAGAAGATATGGAGCTGCATTATGCTGACATGGATGCCCTTCATGATGGCAGGGGTAAGTAGAAAGTTTTATTTACTTTATTTATGCTGGCTGGCTAATATTTGATTTTATAATGGGTAAATGTGCTATTATCCACATCTGAACTATATTTATGTTGCCTGTTAATGTTCTGTATGTGTTGTGGGGTTGTTGAGGGTTTAGGAGGTGGGTAGTAGGGCTATTGTGTTTATTTTTTTCTTTCTTGGGGGTTTAAGGATTGGCTAAAGGTGTTAGTAGCCCCAAGGGTGGGTATTTAGGCTTTCCAGGGGGGTAGCAGGACTGTTTAACACCTTCATTACATAGCAGTTCCCACTGCTATGATAGTGAAGGTGTTACCTCCCCCTGCAACCTTCCAGCCTAACCACCCACCCTTGGACTACTACCCCCTTCACCCACCCCTCTGCCCCAATAAACAAGCTATTGAAGTGTAACCCCTTCATTGCCTTAGCGTCTAGCCGCTAAGGTAATGAAGTTGTTTTAATATAAATTTTAATACTAGTGTAGATGAGCAGGGGTCTCCGGAGAAGAACAGCATTGATTTGAAGACCGGGGACCCCCTTTATCCCGAGATACAGGCCCTGATATGTGGTGCTGGTATCTCCTATGCATTTTATTCCCATGTTCACTTGATGTGAGACATTTAAATGCATTGGAGATACCAGCACCCCATACCAGGTCCTTTATCTCAGGAAGCAGGGGGTTCCCGGACATACTACCTGCTCATCTACACTAGTATTAAAATTTATATTAAAATCTTGCGTGGCTGGCGAGATATGCACAGGGAGAGGCGGCTCTCTCTGTGCAGCTTTCTCTGAAACTTGAAGAAATCACCGGTGAGCCCTTTTGAGAGAGGTGATCATCATGTCGCCGGCTACTAGTCCTAGAGAATTTTGCCATCATACTGTCCCGGCAAGCTTTATTCTAAAGCTTGCCGGGTGCATAGCGGGCTAACTGCGGGGCTTCTCTCCGTTTAAAACAGAGTTTCTCGCGCGGCGGCTGCTTCAATAGATAAGCGCTAATGGCGCTTACTATTGAAAGCGCCCGAGGCGCGGGAAAACCGGCCGAAAACGTCCGAAGATAGCCGCGCACCACCCGCAGCTGTTTTTAAACTGCAGCGGCAGCCGCATTAGTTTTAAGCCGGCCGCCACTGTAGGTTATCGAGGCTTTCTGAATACCATGATGGCAACGCGCAAAAAACTAAAAGTGTCAACGGCCCAGTGATTTTTTTTATGAAGGCTTATAGAATAGACCCCAGAGTCTTCTTTCACTAAAAAAAGGTGTTAACAAATTAACAGCCATGCTACCAAGATTCAAAAGCCTGTGATGATCCTATACAGTGCAAATGAAAGGTTGCTCTATACACTGGCGACACACTTTATCGCAGTGCGGCCAGATCCGCAAGCCGGGAGATTTCCCGGCTTGCCAGTGGCCGCCCCTCGGCGTGCCGCGCGTAATAGACGCGCGGTCACGCGTCATCGGGAGCCTGCGCCCCCTGCACGCGTGTCCAAGGGCTCCCCGAGGGACAGCGGCAGGGGGTTCCGGGGGACCCGGCGGACCCGGCAGCGGTAGGGAGAGCGCCCCGATCGGAGGGCGCTCTTCCGCTGCTTCGGCGCGCGCCCGTCACACTCGGGCGCGCGCCAGGCTACTGCTGCGGCACAGAACGGGCAAATGCTCGAATAAACTGTGCCGCAGCAGTAGATTAGCTGTGCTGCATACAGTATGAACATCACACTGTCTGACTTCTGTGATTCATGCACTGCCAGAGGCATAGCAAGCATATGAATACTCTTATATTAGGGCTAAAGGTTCCATGGTTGCTGTAAGAGAAAATGTAGCTATTGCAATCAACATTTTAATAGAATCTTTTGGTCATGATATTTTGATTGTCAATATAAACATAAAGACCAAAACATTCTACAAAAAAGTTGATTGCAATAGCTACATTTTCTCTTCCAGCTCCCATCATTATAAATGGATTAAAAATATTCCCTTTGGTAATTCAAATTAATTAGACAGAATTGTACTGATTAAAAAGTGTTCAATGAACAATCCAAAATAATTGTAAACAAATTTGAGGAAGCAAACTGCGAAAATAAGATTATAAGTACAGCACAAAAACAGGCTTTGGAAACCAACAGGAAATGTCTGTTAGATTATAAATATATATATATATATATATATATATATATATATATATATATATATATATATATATATATATATATATAATAAGTAAAGCTTCGTTCCATTTGTAACTCAATAAAATGGTGCCTATAAAATAATAGAATTCTAAAAAAGCACCATCTCATTATACAAAATCCTTTACTAAAATAGTTTATTATAGATAAAGCCAGATTAAGCTACACAAAAGACAAAAACATCAAAAAAGAAACTAGCACCAAGTATTCAACAAAGAGAATACCACTAGGATTCTCTAGTTGTGGAAAATGCAGATATTGCAAATATGGGAACAAAATGAATAACTTCCAATCTAACATAGGAGAAAAAGTCAATATATAAAAATTCATCAATTGCAATAGTAAATATGTGTTATACTAACTACGATGTCTGTGTGGCCTACAACACGTGGGAAGCAAAAAGAGATATTTGAAAAAAAGAATCAGTGAACATTGTAAGAATATTCAGAGAGGGCTAGACACACAAACGGGGCCTATTCATGTAGCTTCAATAAGATCACTGACATATTGCTAGGCTTGAAATGTTTTTACTTCATGGTATGAAATTTGTGTAAAAACGGTATTCAGTAAGATTTATCAGTAGATACCGTTTGATACAAAATGCCATACCGATCGATTAGCAGTTTCTTTTACAAAGATCTTACAGTACAATATCCCTCCAGTCTGTAAGAGCTGTGCAGAGAGAGCTGCATCTTCCTGCAAAGCTCTTACAGGCAATCGCCTTGTTTCTATTTGAATTTTACTAACATATTATTGAAGCAGGAAGTCTCAAGAGCTGATCCGCATTCATTTCAGCCCTGGGGACCCTCTGCTTCCTGAATTACAAGCCGGTATCTCCTGCATGTTTAAATGTCCTGTTCATGTGACACAAGAGAATTAAACTTGCAGGAGATACTGGCACCCCATACCAGAGCCTGTACCTCAGGAAGCAGGCGTCCCCAGACCTGAAATTAATGTGGTTCAGTTCTGGAACACACCTCCACCCCTTGCTTCAATAATGTTAATAAAATTAAAATAAAAACAGCGCTTCATTACCTTAGCGGCTAATTGCTAATGTAATGAAGAGGTTAACCCCCACTACCCAGTTTGTTGGTGGTTGAGGGGTTGGGTGAAAGTTATAGTTGCCCCAGGGAGGGTAGTTAGGCCTCCTGGGAGAGTTACAACTGCAAAGTTAAAAAAGGGGTTAACCCCAACTGAGAGACATAACCACCATCCCCAGGGCAACAACCCACATTCACCCAACCCCCCTTCCACCAAAACAACACAGGAATGGGAAATAGTGATATTAGCCAAAGATGGCTAATAGTATTTTAGCCCATTCAAATAATCAATACACTGCAATACAATAAAATACATTACTATAAAACATCATTACTAAAAAAAATCAGACTAGCCATTTAATCAATTGCGTGTCACTGTTGTAATCTATTCCCTATTTGCCAAACAATACACTGATTGTCAATGTGGTTATCTATATACTCAAAAGGGCCATATATAAACATATTGCCAATCAATGGGCATTTAAAAAAAAATACACAATTAAATTAAATTAATATGTATCTTATCTTATCTTATCTTGCGGCACCTACAACTCTTGACCCACGAAGCAATGATCCTCATCTTGATGAACAGCATGATGTGCAGAAGTCAACGATTCTCAGTTGGTTGCAGAGGAGTCCCTGGTGAGTAGATCTTTTATCTTCTTTCTTGTCTTCTTATCTTGATCCTTGTCTTCTTTCTGTTCTTTTAAAGCTCCAGGAGACGTTGATACGCTGTCATCTTGGGGTCAAATGAGACGTGACAGGCCTTCTATAAGGCATGTAACATCACATTTGACTAACAAATGGTACATCAAACAATCCGATTGGTAGATGTAACCTGTGATAGCATCCCATTTCTTTGGTGATGTGACGTCGCCTTAAAAAGAGGACAGCGTCTGCTACCTGATTGGATTGCTTCCCTCCCTTTCAGGTGACATCACATCACTCCAAACAAAGGGGAAGCCATCACATGGTACATCCTCAAATCAGATTGCTGGATGTACCATTTGTCAGTATAATGTGATGTCACAGGGACAGCACACGGTATGCTGTGCATAGATGCTCGAGTCACTCATGTAATTGTTATGCTGGTTCATTGTGTTGACTGAGTTGGTTGGTCCATGCCGATTATGTTATTAGGACAGGTAGCCAGATGGAGAAAGATACTCAGGTTGAGGCTGGTACTCTGGTTGGGGCAGGTAGTTGGGATGTAGGTTCATCTGGTTTTCAGTATTGCTTGGCATGTATTTTTAATGTTATTGGTATTGAGGCAGGTACTTGGGCTAGGGCTGATAAGCAGGTGGTGGCAGATTAGAGGGACTGGATTGGGAAGGTGTCATGAAATCTCTGGGTCCTGATCGATATCTTTCTCCTTCAGAAGTTGCTATGATCAAACATACCCACCCAAGATGGGTGCAGCGACCAGCAACCTTCCTTATTATGAGGATGTGCAGTTGTTCTAATAAAGCAATCATTGAAACTAAAATTGTGTCATCGAAATTCTTCCATCCTTTCTAGTTTGGTGAATATTTGAAGTATTCGTACTTGTCAACTCATAGATCTCAGATAGAGTTGCTCTCTTATCTGTCCTGACTTCAATTGTGGAATTTATCATACAGTATATGCATAACTGCAATCTGGTCTTTTGCTGCAAGGATTTGCCATCATGTCCCATGCAAGACTCAGAAATAAAGTTGTCTGGCAAATATTCTGTTAAATACATACTGGTTTTTAATAACATTTTAAACACTGACATTACATATGGTATTGACAGTACAAGTTCATTAAACAAAGAAACATACATACATTTGAACTGCACTGTAACATTGACAGTCCCATAGGCAAAGATATTCAATTCTGCTAGACATGCACTCAACTGCAACAAAACAAATAATAATTCCGTCTGACTGCTAAATAAATTCAGACGGCAACGGCATGTCGCGGGACTGACTGCACTACAGTACTTGATGCATGAAGTAATAATGGGGGTCTTGTGGAGCATCTGGGGAGACTGATATATAGAAGATGCTACATCTGTATATCCTACTTTTTAGCTGCTCACACATGTAGCTAATCTAGCTATTACTGTAAGGTGTCTCATGACAGAATTGAATGGGTCCATAGACTCAAATTGGTGCTCAGCATTTAAAGAGGGGGCATGGAAAAATCACTGACACATAGTTGATGATATATATATATATATATATATATAGATAAATCGAGAGCTCCCAATAATAGGGTAATGAAAAATGAACCATCTTAATAGCTGAAGAATAACGCCTAGAACTAATTAGTTCAGTCTTGTATAATAGTACAATACAGTACTGTGCAGTACATTTCTTCCATGGGCAAGCTCAGTAAAATACAGACTTAATTTCAAACAAATCAAGGGGAAATATATCCTAAAGTGAACACCTGAAAAACTCAGAGGTTGTCACCTCCTTTGCTGGGAATCCTTAAGGTACCTCCTAGGTTTGCAAAATCCACATTGTGGTTGCAAGAGGAAAGAAAAAACCGTAGTAGTGCGCTACCAGCCATCAACGACAAAGAGAGGTGTGCTCCATTAAAAACTAATTTAATGAAAACATGGAAGAAAAACACACAAGGTTTGTGTACCACCTACACGTTTCAAGCATCCACGCTTTATGAAGGTATACTAACATGTAAGAAACAGCACATACACTCTTGATGATGATGCCTCATGCAAACTCTGCATGCACCAACAACCTAAGCCAGCGGTGCGCAAACTGTGGGGCGCGACCCCCAGGGTGGGCGCGAGACTGCCGACGGGGGGCGCAGGGTTTACAGAGGCCCCGCGCGCTTCCCGATGGCACTTAAATTAAGTGCCGGGGGAGCTGCAGGGCCTCTGTAAACCTAACTTACCGTGGCTCCGGCCGCTTCCTCCCTGCGTCGCCATGGCAACGCGGCGTCAAAATGACGCTGCGAGGTCATGTGACATCACATTGCTATGGCAACGTGACGTCATTACGCCGGAGCGCGGGTAAGTTGGGGTTGGGGGGGGGGGCGCGGGAGTGAGGGGACAGCTGGCAGGGGGGCGCAGGGAAAAAAGTTTGCGCCCCCCTGACCTAGGCCCAACCCCATCACACAGGGGAAATCCACAGTATCTAAATACATACATCTTTATTAGCCAAAAACATTCGAACAGTGTGCAAAAATTTGCTACATAGACTATAAAATCATTCAAAACAATAACTATAGATAAAGATCTCTGTCTAGGTACCTACACTCATTAAACCTGACATAAAGAGCTGCACTTTATCCACATTTCTACAGCTGCATAAAAATAAAAACAAACCATAGGGACATGTAAACGAAGATGGTGTTGTCGTTTGTGAAAGAATGACATCAATTCAAAACTTTCCCTTATATATACTATACATATTTTTTATAAACCATGTGGTAGTTCAAGATCTTTTCATGTAATGTTGTCATTGCATAATTGATTATACAATAGTGTTGTCTATGTTTAACCTATGACAAGGAGTATTTTTTTAAACCACACGTCCCTCCTTGTGTGAACTCAAGTATTGCTATCTGACTACATATGTCTATTGTCCTATATATTGGCAGTGAATAATGTTAGGGACCATGCCCCTACTCACCCGGAGTTCTTATCTGAAGGAGGGGATATTGTAAGGGATCCGCTCCTGGGTTTGGCTGGAACTCATTCTTACTGTGCTTTAGAGCTTCCAGACAAATCCCTCTCTGAACCTGCAACCAGAATCACCTGCTCTTGGTGTTACTCTGCAGCCTGCCTGTTTCTGCCTCCTATACATCTCTGGTCCCATTGGCTGTCGGTGCTATTTAACTGCTGCCCTTCCTCCCAGGAAGTTGCTGAACATAATACTTTCTCCAAGTAACTGTGCTTGTCACAAGCAGCTCTGTTTGGCCTGACTTGGCCTTCTGTGCCTTGTCCTCTTCTCCTAAGTTCCTGGCAGACTTCGCCGTCGCCGTGCTGAAACAGCTACACTGTTCCTCAGTGTTTCCTGTGGCGTGTCTGCACTTCTCCTGCATTCAAAGGCTGTCCCGCTCTGTAGCCCCGGTGCTACTCTCCTAGTTACTGGCAGACTTCGCCTTCACCGCGATGAAGTGGCTACACTGCTCCTCAGTGTTTCCGGTGGCATGTCTGTACTCCTGCTTTTCCTGTGGCCTACCTTCGACTCTGTTTCTGTTCCCTGTTCCTGTAACCACAGCGCTGCAGCACCTACGCTGAAGCACCTTCACTGAAGTTTTTACTGTTTCCGAATGTTTGCATGTGACCTCGACCTTTGCTCCTGTGCTTCCTGCCTTGACCCATGCTTGCCTATGGACTACTCTCTTACAGGACTACACTTCTGTCCTGTAACTGCACCACCTTGACAAAGGTCCCATTCGTGGACCGAAACGTTGGTTTTGTGTTTATTTTTTCAATACACTTGTTTGTTCAATTCTTGAGTGCTGCCTGCTGATTTCGTTTCCAAACGGTATCGTATTGCTTATTCTTCATTATAGGATCTGCACCCACACCAGTGACTATTATTACGGAGTGCTTTTTGTTCTTTTTCTATGTTATATACACACTGTGTGTGCAGTGTGCTATATGCTGTGAGTGTGTGCTGTGAGTGTGTGCAATGTGTGCTGTGAGTGTAGTGTGCTGTGAGTGCAGTGTGCTGTGCAGTGTGCAGTGTGGTGTGCAGTGTAGTGTGCAGTGTGGTGTGAGTGCAGTGTGTGCAGTGTGCTGTGAGTGTGTGCAGTGTGAAAAATAAAATTCCAAAAAAAAAATTCCGAAAAAAAATAAAATATTTTTATATATTTTTTTTTAATTTGGGGTCCATGCTCAAACCGCGTTATAATCGATCCGTGTTATACCGGATCGCGCTATAATGGGGTTGAGCTGTATATATATATATAGATATATATATATATATATATATATATATATATATATATATATATATATATATATATATATATATATCTATATATATATACAGCTCAACCCCATTAAAGCACGATCCGGTATAACACGGATCGATTATAACGCGGTTTGAGCACGGACCCCGAATTAAAAAAAAAATATATAAATATTTAATTTTTTTTCGGAATTTTATTTTTCACACTGCACACACTCACAGCACACTGCACACACTGCACTCACTGCACACTGCACTCACACCACACTGCACACTGCACAGCACACTGCACAGCACACTGCACTCACAGCACACTGCACTCATAGCACACTGCACACACTCACAGCACACAGCACACTGCACACACAGCACACACCACACACACACCACACTCACACCACACTCACCCCCCTCCCACTCCCCCTCCCTACATTTATATTGTGAAGGAGAATATAATGGGTATATGACTTTGTGATGGTGTTTTAAATGAGTAGGGCAGCCTTTATATGTTATTGTGTGACAGTGTAGTATGATTGGTGTTTGTTTATTTGTGCTAAGCTGTTTGATTAGGTAGAGGAGGAATCAGGGGGCTAGGTTGCATACAATTATGTGCGTTTTGTGTTCTAATATTGCCCTTGTAAATATCGCTGCTGGTTTATTCATTTTTTCGTTAATAGTGTGTTCTGCGCATGTGCAAGGGATTTGACAGTGCGACTGGTTGCTAGGGACAGTAGCGGATTGTCCCGCTCGGTCAGGACGTGGGGATTAAGGTAATATATTCTATAGCATGTATATGTATGGTAGAGTTGCCGGTGTTAGCTTCTTTTTCTCCCCCACCCCAATCTTTGTCTGGCTGGGGCTTAATGCTGCCACTATGAACACATTGCCGGTTTGTTTATCTTTTTTGCTGACGAGGCGATCTGCGCATGCGCGAGAGATCTGACAATGTGGACTGGTTGCTATGGATGCGAGCAGGCCTGTGAAGGGCTGTCCCGTTCCATCGGGAACCAGGGGGCAAAAGTACTAAGCTTTATGATATGTTTGTTATGCACACTTAAGGAATGCATGATGTTGTTGGGCTCCTTTGTTGTCCATGTTGCTCTCTCCTGGGGCTGTTAATATTTTATGCTAGGGCTGCTATTATGGGTATACGTGGACGCATGCGCTATGCTAACATCTACAATGTATTCCCACAGGTGGACTAATTAATTGAACTTATCAGTGGTTGGGCGCTTGTCTTTGACGTGTTTCATGCCTTATGAACAAACTCACTTTATTCCTGATTTTTCAGCTGTTGCTCATTATGTAATGAAGTGAGGGGGGATGTGAGGCTGCTAGGGGAAGTTAACTGCTGAGGGATGTGTAGGGCTGCCGGCCACCTCTTCCCTCCCTCCTCCTGATCGGGCGCGCGGCGGCCATTTTTTTAAAAATTAGCGCGACCCCGGTTCTAGCACGGTCGGATCGGGTGGGCCCGAGGACCGCGCTATAACGGGGTTGAGCTGTATATATATATATATATATATATATATATAGTGTAACAGAGCAGATGGTACACAAATACAGATGAAAACAGGTGCTAGTACCATATGAATAAAAATAATCAAAGGCTCCTTACCAGGCAGACCAAAGAGTCCAGAGAATACAAAGTACACACAGCAAGGAAGAGACAGCACACTTGGTAACAAAAAAGAATTGTATTGAATAGCAGGCACATACACCGACGTTTCGGTCCTTGATAAAGGTCCTGTTCCTAGGACCGAAACGTCGGTGTATGTGCCTGCTATTCAGTACAATTCTTTTTTGTTACCAAGTGTGCTGTCTCTTCCTTGCTTTGTGTACTTTGGATTCTATGGACTCTTTGGTCTGCCTGGTAAGGAGCCTTTGATTATATATATATATATATATATATATATTTATTTATATATATATACAGTGTTTTTTGTTTTATTTAATTTTCCGTAAAACATTTGTGAGGAGATAAGTGAAGCAATGTAGTGTGCCTTTGGTGTGCCTGATATCAAAAAATTTTTTTTACAAATAACACCAAACTTAATGATGTCTGATATCATAAACTTGTCCAGAACTGGGTCTATGGTGCTGTTTTACTAGTAACCACCAGCAAATGAATGAGATGTAATACCCACTATACCACGAGATCTGATTATCTAAATATAAACGCTGTGACTAACACAGCACAGCTCTAACATCACTGTATAATTTTACTTCTTCTCTGATCACTACAAGTCAGTATTGATAAAATAAACAAGGAGCTGGCTATCTAAATATAAACGCTGTGACTGACACAGCACAGCTCTAACATCACTGTATACTTTTACTTCTGATCTAGTGCCTAGGATACAGCATAATTGGAATGTGGGAGTAATTCAATTACTGGTGGGTATTAGCAATGCTAAAGAATAAGGCTTATTGGCATGTAGATAGATAAGTGGTATTATCATTAGAGTGTGTGAATACTGCACCGACACACTTTATTCGAGTAAATACCCGGTATGTACCTGGCAGATACCTGGAATGCGCCACTCCTAACCTCTGACAAGCCCCGTTGCATTTGCCTTCCCAGCCTGGGTTCATGCCTGGCTGACGGGCGGCTGATCTGTTAAATGATAATGATTAGGATTTAATAGGCTGCAATGCTTCGCGTGTCTACCAGATGGCATAAATTCATGAATTGTAATGCAGTTTATATATATATACTGTGCAGTATTGCAGCCAGCGGGAATAAAATGCTTCAATCCCTGCTTGGAAAATAACTCAATGTACTCGGGCAGAAAACAGTCACAAACCTCAATACACCCGGGTATACCCGAATTCGTGGGACTAGCCAAGCTCGAATAAAGTGTGTCGCCAGTGTAGATGTCCTTGCATATGTGTGACACACTGTGTCCTATTGCAAAATTATACCATGCTTTTGTTACAAACACACCCTGCATTGGCTACAGTAAACTGACACAATGTTGCTATATACGTAATAAACTATTAAACCAATCTTAGGTAAACACTCTTACACATCATAGTGCCAATAGCACACCAAAACAGCCTTGCTTGCTAAATACTGTGTCCTATTACACTATCATACCATGCTTCTGAGCCAGAGATATGAGCTGAAATAACAGACTTATGCACAGTAACCTACTGTACAATGGCTATAATAGCTGGCACAATTAATAAAAGCAAGCAACGCACTGCTACAAATCAAATGTAAATCTTGCACACAGCGGTGCTAGTAAAACGCCGATACAACCTTGCTGGAACACACGGCATACAGCTTACAGATCCTCCTCCTGAATACGCAATCATACGCCATACGCAATCACGTCAATTCAGGAGGAGGATCTGTAAGCTGTATGCCGTGTGTTCCAGCAAGGTTGTATCGACGTTTTACTAGCACCGCTGTGTGCAAGCTTTAAATTTAATTTGTAGCAGTGCATTGCTTGCTTGTATCAATTGAGCCAAAGACTATTTTTCTGGACCTTACAAACCAGTAACTCTCACGTATTTTATATATTTGATACTTTCTTTCACTTTGGTGTGCACTCGCCATTAGGCCAATAATTTAATTATTTACACTTATGTAACCCTGTTTCCCCCCCCCCCCCCAGTCTCTACGGGAGTGTGAGGGGTGCATGGGGGCTGGTTACATGTGGTGTGGTGCGTACCTGTGAGGAACAGGAGGGCCTGAGCTTCCCGCGATGTTGTGGGGGAGCCAGGACCGGGCTTCTGGGGTCATAGCCTCCGTATTATCTTAGTGGTGCAGCGCCTCCATCTTCTACACTCCCAGGGTAATGGGATAGGACTGGTATAGAAGAACCCCTTGGGTCCCAGGGTTATACTCTCCAACTCACACACAGTCTTTACGGGTGCAAAACAGTCTCTTTATTTGACAGGGCAACGATATCCCAACGATAAGGCTTCCAGCAGCCACAATACAATCGCCAGTGCCAGGAAAACCTGCTCAACTCCCACGACCTCCTCCTCTCCTTCCCTCCAAGTCACGCGGCCGACAGGATGGTCTGAGCTAGGGCGGCAATACCCCGTGGCCCACCCCAGAGGTTAGCCTCGAGGTGGGTCTTGAATTCTCTTCGAATCACCCCTGGCAGCGGGGTGAGGGCATTGGTCCACCAGTCTATGGTTCTATAAGCTCTACTTATAGACGCTGATCGGATTGATTCCTCTCGCTCTCAACCGGCATGCTGCGCCGGGGAGCCCGTAGCCTACTGATACTCCTCGGACCGTTCCGCAGGACTAGTGGCTTACGGCCTAATACTCAGCCGCTCTAGACTCTTGGTCTCACTGCTCACTCGAACTCTTCTTACGCTACTATCTCTATTGAAGAACCATCAATCAGAGAGGAACATGGCACACAGCAAGGACGAAGAACCACTACTCGCCGGAGTGGGCTGCTAAAAATAGAGCTAGCTCCTCCCCTCCTGGTGTTAGCAGAACCTCCCTCTTGCTCATGCCTGCAGCATAGTCCAGGCCGGCATCTACCATTCAGGTTAGAGCTATGAAGGGGGAAAACCCATAATGATTACTGGCGCCTGATCTTAACAGGACTTACCACAGTAGAAGGAAGATAGGTATAGCCTGAGCTGTTTACAGAGGGCTACACTTAGTTTTGGTTTAGTAGCACTGATAGCTATATTTCTAAACTGCAGTCTATATTGAGTATTTTCACATGTATGTCCAATAGTGCAACACTTTTTAATATATATTAAAACATTAAAGAGTGCATACACCTATGTAAGGATCCGCTCCTAGGTTTTGCTGAAACCTTTTCCTTACAGAGCCTTGCAGCTTCTAGACAACTCCCCCCTTTTTTCTGCAATCAGCATCACCTGCTTCTGCAATTAGACTGCAGCCTGCTTCTTGCTGCCTCCTATGCTGCTCTGCCTCATTGGCTGCCTGTTCTATTTAACTCCTGCCCCGCCCACCAGGAAGTGGCTGAACATAGACTTTCTAGTAACTGTGGTTACCACAGGACCTCTGTTTGGCCTGCCTTGGCCTTCTTGCCATTGCTCCTAGTTACTGGCAGACTCCACCGCGCCGCCGTGGTTACTCTTGCATATCCCTCCTGCAGAGGCCTGCATCGGTGTTCCTGTTTCCTGCTGCATATTCTCCTTGCTGAGGTCTGCATCAGTGTTCTTGTTACCTGCTGCATATTCTCCTTGACGAGGCCTGCATCGGTGTTCCTGTTACCTATCTGCATATACCCCCTGCAGAGGCCTGCATCGGTGTTCCTGTTACCTATCTGCATATCCCTCATGCAGAGGTCTGCATCAGTGTTCCTGTTACCTCTCTGCATATCCCTCCTGCAGAGGCCTGCATCGGTGTTCCTGTTACCTGCTGCAATCTTCTGCTTCCAGTGGCCTCCACTATTCAGAGCTGTACCCGGCTAGGGAGTGCTGTTTTGTGCTGAAGCACTGGATCCCCTGTTCCTGTTCCCATCTACATTGAAGCACCTTCGCTGAAGCGTCCTGTTGCCGAACCCCAGCATTGATATCGTTTACCCAGCCTTCTCTAATCCTGACCCCGGCTTGTCCACGGATTATCCTGCCTTCTCCAGTCCTGACCCGGCTATGTTTGACCACGGAATTCGCAACCCGTATCCGGCTTTGTGGTCTTAGGTCGATGTATATCTATCCCCACCTCAACCCCACGGTCCGGTCCAGGGTTGTGGTGAGCATAACCATTACATCCTATTAGTGTATAAAATATGGACAATTTATTAAAATACAGAACAACAATGTCCACTAACATATTAATAATACATATAGCATGAGAATAAAATAAATATGAATAAACATCAATGATGAGATGGAGGAAATCATAAACCAATCCAATACTGATGACTCCAAGTGGAGGAGGAATGTGATATGAAGGAGGCAATTAGGAGCATTTGTGCTGGTTGTCTGTTACTGTATGTCAAACTGGCTATTGTAATACTAATTGATGGAAGTTCAGCAGTTAACCATTTATATGCAGAACAAATGTATACAATACCAGTCCAGTATAATGATATAGTTGTTCCTTATAAATGAGGAGGCTCAGACAGTGTTACCGCTCCTGTGTCGGGAAGACCAATTGCCACTGATCCGGAGGTATTGCAACAATGTGCACATCAGCTAGGCTCTCAGTCCTGTGTCAGGGAGACCAATTCGCGCTGATCCCGGAGAATCACAAAAACGCACCCATGAGCTATACCTCTACCGGAGGAATGGACACAGCGCCTGATGTAAGGCTCAAATGGTCCTTCCGCTCCTATGCAGGGAGACATTTCCTCCATTACATTTCACTACATTGTTATTTAGATTAATCCTCATCACCCTTATCCACACACACACACACACACACACACACATATATATATATATATATATATATATATATATATATATATATATATATATATATTGTGACATAGTCCAACGATGTTAGGCAGCTTTCTGCCCCATTTTAGGTCAGAAAGTGCAGGAATAGTTAAAAATGATCCGTTCCACAGCTTCCCATTAACTCAGGCAGCTGGATGGAAAATCCAGACCACAGATTACAATGGCTCTAGTTCTCCCTCACCTGCTCTTCTAATTACATGCACAGGTATTTAGAGCAGAGAGGTTTTGCATTTCACTCTCTCTCCTTAGAGCCTGGAGGCTGGGGGTATCGCTGCTCCCCGGAATCCAGTTCTGGATGGACGGCCCCTCCAAGTATCACAGTACCAGAGGATTTGCCTGGACACTTGGGACCGAGTTCCCACCACGAACAGATAAGACAAAACAAATGTTTATTGCTGTTGCTAAAAGACTGTGCTGTATCTAGTGACCCTAAATGAGAGAGCATTGTTTTAAGCTGGGGAACCAGGTTAGTTGGCCAGCAGCTGTTAGAGAGACTGATTCTGATGTGTAGTTAGATCCCTGAAAGGGATAGGATTTTGTTTATATGATTTTGGTTTTATTTCTTAAAAATAACAATGTGGGAAATACTGTAACACTGAAATGAGTGAACTGCTGAATGAAAGTATCTGAGTACCTCTAATCTACACTTGTTAAAGCTGCAGTACCTTACTTGGATGAAAATAAAGCAGGCAGAAGCCTGAGTTAAGCAGCATAATACTTTGCATGATACTGTATTTGTATAAATAACCCTAGAAGACTGTGTCGGGAAGAACCCAGACAGACGGGGGCATTTGTCACATATGGTGGAGAATGCGGGTCGACACTAAAAGTCTGTGGGTTTGCAAATAAATGCGGGGGTTTAAAATGGCCGCCCAGCTGAACTAAAGTACAGATGCTATGAGTGAAGTCTGTCCCACTGTGTATATCAGTTGTGCTTCTAGCATACACAGAGAATGTGCGAGGTGTGGATGCAATAGCACCCTGAACCCAAACAGAAAACCAAAATGTTTTGCTGAAGAAAAAAATTATTTGCGTCTAGCAAGTGCTGTTTGTAAAGCTAATGCCTTTTGCTGAAGTGAGTGAATTTGCAGCTAGCAAGTGCTCTATGTAAGTTGCTGAAGTGAGTGAAATTGCAGCTAGCAAATTGTCCCTGCCGGGTTTCTAAAATGGCCGACGTGAAATGTTTATTTTGCAATGCACGTAATCTTGAAAAACAGTGTCCCTTCAGGCCATACGATGATGATGACGACGACTCGTATGTGGCCCCGGGAGGAGGGCCGTACCCACAGATGAATTTAGTATGCTGGGCCTGTCGTGAAGTAGGTCACATGGAAGATGTGTGTCCCAAAATTTTCAAAGACAAACTGCAAGCTGCAAAAGCAAGCAACGCCCTGTGAGTGCAAGCAATATGTGGAAGCTACCAGTGAGTGTGTGCCCAGCACCACTGATATCTCTGGAGCTAATAAAGCAAAAAGAAAGAAGAAGAAAAAGAAAACTGTTCCTCAAGTCACAGGGGAAGTGACCGCTCCACTTGAACCTGCGGTGTCAGGACATGTGTCAGAAAGGCGCCGAGATGTGCTGCAGACTGGAGTGACCGGCAGAATTGTCACGGGAACAATGGCATAGGAAAAGGAGGAGCAAAGGGAAGCTGAATCCTTGAACCAGGATAAAGAGGCTTTGGTTTCTGCACTCCAAGCTGCCCGCCATGATTATGAAGTCCTGTGGCAGGATTTGGTGAAGGAGCGAGAATGTTGGAAGAAGGTGCAAGAAGCAAACGCCGAGTTACAGAGGTGTATACTCCCAGCTTTACAAGAGTACGAAGCTTTGAAGAAAACAGAGTCTCAGAGTGAGCTGGAAGAGGTGACGACTAGTCTTGGAAAAGGCCAACACCATAATTGCCAGCATGGATGAAAAACAGATTAAGTCTGACAAATTGATTGCTATCCTAAAACAGAAATACGGGAAGGCTCTACAAGAGGTTCATGCGCTCAGCACAGAGGTTCAAAACTCACGCCTGGAGGGCCACGGTCTGAACACAGAGCTGGGAATGTTGAAGCAAACCCATGAGATTGCCCTAAGTGAGTTAGAGACTGTAAAGCAAGAAAATGAGAGTCTGAAATTGGAAAATTCAGATTTGACTGACCAACCAGAAAAAGTAAAGAATCAGTTGACTCAGGAAAAATTAGAAGTGCAGGAAGCACTACAGAATGCATTGATGCACACTCAGAGCCAGCACCAAGAAGAAATGGACGCTCTGAGAACAGAATTGCGACATCTATGCACAAAACAGAATTCTCTCGTTTATGAACTTAACGTTTTGAAAAAGGAGAAAAGCATTAGAATAATTCAGAAGCACTGCAAAGCTCTTATCCAAGGAAGAAGGGAAAGAGAAAATTATCGGAGTAAACGCGCCGCAACTATCATCCTACAGGCTGCCTACAGAGGGATGAAAATTCATCAGTTTAATCGCCGGAATAAAGCAGCCTGTGTTCTTCAATCATTCTACCGTGCCTGCATAGTGCGAAACAGGTTCCTCATTATGAAAGGAGCAACTATAAAAATCCAGTCTCTGACTAGGATGACACAGAACAGGATTCGCTATCAAACCCTGAGAAATGCGTCACTGGTTATCCAGCGGTACTTCTGCCTGAATAAATGTAGGCCTCAGGAAAGAGAGGTCCAAGACTACATGCCTGCCGGCTGCAAAGTTAAAATGCCACAGGGTACAGCCGGAGTTAGTGAGAGCCCCATCAAGGTGAAGGTGCTCCAGGTAATCAGTGCTTCATCTTCTAAGTACCATATAATTGCCCCAAAGGGAAAATCCCAAATCTCTGAGAGTGATGGTCGTGAGAAAATACATGTCAGTAAGAAGTACCATAAAGGTTCAAAGGTTGCAAAGCAAAAGTGACGAAGGTCAACGCTGGCCTTGAATTTTTCCGGATCTCGCCACTCTGGGCCACAATATAAAGACAAAGACTATCCGGCCCCAGAGTTCTGTCAGAAGCTAAAGAAACAGTCCAGTCATTTGCAGGTTGCTGCGGGTGTTGAAATGAAGTCAGAAAATGTAATGGACTGGAAAAAATGTTTGGGAATGACCGATTTTTATGTTATATGAGTGGACTATGTCACTTAACTCTGCAAATAAGCGAGTGTAGTTATGCTATATTATTTATTTATAAAATATTTTACCAGGAAGTAATACATTGAGAGTTACCTCTCGTTTTCAAGTATGTCCTGGGCACAGAGTAAAACAAAATACATGGTTACAAATACAGTTACATAAATGAACAAGGTATACATTATATACAAGACATTGCATGCACAGTTAAAGAAAATATATATTATGAGCGTATGAAACAGTTACAGACCAGATTAAAGTGTGAGACAGCCTTAGATTTGAAAGAATTTAAGCTGGTGGTGGATATGAGAGTCTCTGGTAGGTTGTTCCAGTTTTGGGGTGCACGGAAGGAGAAGGAGGAACGTCCGGATACTTTGTTGAGTCTTGGGACCATGAATAGTCTTTTGGAGTCTGATCTCAGGTGATAGGTACTGCATGTGGTAGGGGTGAGGAGCTTGTTCAGGTAGCTGGGTAGCTTGTCCAGAAAGTATTTGAGGGTGAGACAGGAAAGGTGAACTTTGCGCCTAGACTCTAGTGATGACCAATCTAGTTCTTTGAGCATTTCGCAGTGATGTGTGTTGTAGTTGCATTGGAGAACAAAACGACAAATTGAATTGTAGAGGGTGTCAAGTTTGCTAAGGTGGGTTTGAGGAGCCGAGCCATATACTATGTCTCCATAGTCAATAATTGGCATTAGCATCTGCTGTGCAATACGCTTTCTGACCAGGAGACTTAGGCAGGATTTGTTCCTGTAAAGTACCCCTAGTTTGGCATACCTGTAGGTCTTGGTTGTCAGGGTATCAATGTGCATCCCGAATGTTAAGTGGGAGTCAAACCATAAGCCCAGGTATTTAAAACTAGTGACAGGTGTTAGGGTGGTTATAGCATTGGTTCTAATCAGGAGCTCAGTCACTGGAAGCTTTACAAATTTAGTCTTGGTCCCAAATACCATTGTTACAGTCTTGTCAGTGTTTAAAAACAGTTTGTTTTGGGAAATCCAGTTTTCGAGTCTCAAAAAGTCAGACTGAAGTATGTGTTGAAGGTCAGAGAGGCTATGGCTGTGTGCATACAGGATTGTGTCATCTGCATACATGTGTATTGAGGCTTCCTTACAAGCTGTGGGAAGATCATTAATGAACACTGAGAAGAGTAGGGGCCCCAGAACAGAGCCTTGCGTGACACCACAGGTGATATCCAGGGGGTTGGAGTTAGAGCCTGAGATGGACACATGTTGGGATCTTCCTGATAGGTAGGACTGAAACCAGTTTAAAGCATGTTTCCCTATTCCAGAGCTCTGGAGTTTGTTAAGCAGGATAACATGATCAACTGTGTCAAAAGCCTTTGCAAAATCTAGGAATACTGCACCAGTGAGTTGTCCCCGTTCCATTCCACACTGGATTCCATTGCAAACTTTTAGCAGGGTAGTTACGGTGGAGTGTTTGGGACGAAACCCAGACTGGAATTGGCTAGGGAAATTTGTCTTGGTGTAGAAATCGCTTAATTGGGAGTGGACACATTTTTCCATAACTTTGGATAGAATTGGGAGAAGTGAGATTGGCCTGTAGTTTGAGACAGTGTTTTTGTCCCCACTTTTGAAGATTGGGACAACTCTGGCAGTTTTCCAGGTCTTAGGGATATGGCCTGCAGACAGGATAGAGTTGACTATGGACGCAATTGGTTTGGCAATGGCTGGGGCACCAAGTCGTAGGAACCTAGATTGTAGTAAGTCGGGTCCACATTGGCTGCTTATTTTTAGATTGAGGAGCGCTTGTGTAATCTCCTCTTCAGATACTGGGCTAAATTGAAAATTGTGGGCAGTGTTGGGAGGGGGTGGGACTATAGGGGTACTCCCAGGATGAGATTCAGGTTTGGGGTTTGTGCTGCGTTTCGCTAATAAGTTAGTGGCACACCCCACAAAGTAATCATTGAATGCATTTGCAATGTCAGTGGGGTTTGTCAGAGTAATATCCCCCTTAGTGATATTACTTGGTTGTTGATGGTTAGGAGCCTGGAATATATTGTTGATAACCTTCCAGAAGTTAGCTGGGTTTGATGTATTTTGGTGGAGATTGTCAGAGTAATATTGTGCTTTTGCATACCTTGTTTGCCTTGTGCACATGTTCCGCAGGCATCTGTAGTGATTGAGATCCTTGGTAGTGCCAGTTACTTTGTAGCTTTTCCACAAGGCTTCCCTGAACTGGTAGAGTGCTATAAGGTCAGGTGTAACCCATGGAAGGTGGGCTCCCCCGTACCCTTATTTTGCGTAGTAGAGCATGGGTATCGCAGAGTTTTAAGAACTCGGATTGGAAATAGTCGAGCGCAGAATCAGGGTCGGGAATTAAATCGATTCTGTGCCATGGGGAGTTGGTAAGATCATCCAGAAACTGTTGTGGGTTAAAGTTTTTAAATGTTCTAGTGAGGAGAACTTTAGGGCTTGAATGGGGCGGTTTAATTTTTCTTACACAGTACACTATTGCATGGTCACTGAAAATATCAGGAAGGATGCCAGAGGATTGGATTCTGCTAGGGTTTGAGGAGAGAATCCAGTCTAGCAAGGAATGGTTATGCGACTTCAGGTTTATTCGTGTGGGTTGGGAAATGAGTTGCGATAGGTTAAGTGACTTGAGTTGTATCTGGATTTTGTGGTTTCTAGGGTCAAGCCAATTGAAGTTGAAATCCCCTAGAACTAGCAGCTCACTCTTCTCATTCAGAGAGGAAATGGAGGCAAGAAATTGGGTGATATCAGTCAAGGATTGTAGAGGGGTTTTAGGGGGGCGGTAGATGCCAGCAAGCAAGATGGGCTTAGAAAAGGGGAGGCAGATTTTGCCAACTAGAGTTTCAAAAGAGGGTGGACTTGGTGGGCAATGTAACAGTGTAAATTGTAAGGTGTCTGCAATATAAAATAACACCCCTCCTCCTCTCTTTGACCTATCTCTCCTAAAAATGGAGTATCCCTGAATGGCAATATTTGCATCAGGGGTTTTAGAGGATAGCCATGTTTCTGTAAGAACGATGGCTTTGGGTTTATGCATAAGGCACCATGCCCTTAGTTCATCCAGTTTGGGCAGCAGGCTCTGGATGTTTATATGGGCGACAGATAGCCCTTTTTGGAATTTAAAAGTGGAATTCTCAGGGGCATGGGACAGAGCTGAAATGGGAGGACCTGGGTTAGTTTCAACATCACCTGCTAGAGAGAGTAATAGTATGAGTAGAAATTTGGGTAGTTGTTTGCAAGTTGTAAATTTGTGGTGTTTTCCATTAGAGTGAGCAGTGGTTGGTGTGCTGGTTTTTAGAGTTCTCCACCAACATTCAGTAGATAGTGAAAGGCTTTTGAGTAGTCCAGGGTGTATGGTGATGTTGGGTGTGGGCTAGGATGGAGGAGTTTGTAGTGGATAGAGGGAGTAACATCTCCATGAGGCCAGGAGAAAGAAAACAGTTAGAAGACATAGCAGGTTCATGATGGCAGAGGTAGGCAGTGCTGCAAGGAGCTGTTGTGAGCAGAGTGAGTGTGTGCAGACTAAACAGCAGGGGTGGGCCTGTACCTTTTCAAGTGTTTTTCTGCATTGCAATGCTAGGGTCAATTCAGGGTTTCAGTGTTTTGTGCAGTCAGTTTTGGGAGAGGCTGCAGTGAAAGAAGTTGTAAAGGGGTGGGGGGTTAAACTATGCAGGCTAACATGCATGGGATCATAGTGTGATCTGAATAGCTTACCGTTTGTTGTCTTGAGTAAAAGAGTGTGCAGTAGATCCAGTCCCCAGTCACCTCTAGTCAAACTGTAGTCTAACTGTTTTTATCACTTAAAAAGCTTACTTTAAATGCCTCACTGCCTAATGCAGTTCCTGCCCAATGCAGCAGAGGTGTTAGTATTATACACAAAAAATAGTCACATGACCCTCCCCCTCCCTCTAGAATAAGCATTTTGAAATATTGCAATGTTATATTGGTTCTCTGTGTTGAAAATGTAGCTAAACTACAAATTAATATACAGGGTTGATGGCCCTTAAGTTTACAAGGCTGTAGTATAAGAAAAAAAAATAGTGGTAGCTTACAATATAGAAAAAAAAATGCCCTTTTCGGTTGGTAAATATATAATGAGGTTCATATTCTAGAGTCGAAAAACCAGGGAGGTAATAGAAATTGTCTGGTTTTGTGAATATATTTAGCATATCCTGGGTTGTAAGAATGTGTGCTAGACACTTATTTTTCAAAATAGTTCCCTAATAGAGAGCAACAAAATATGTTTGCGAAGTATAGTCTCTTATGACGAAACCTATTGTCCATAATTGCCATGGAAAAAATTCATATTCGTGTCATGTGAATACTTAATATTGTACTGAGGAGTTAGCTCAAGTATTTCAGGTAGGACGCTCACCCCAGTGAGGTCCATGGCCGCTCACCCCAGTAGGTGTGAGCTGGGGAGGGGGATATGTGACATAGTCCAAAGATGTTAGGCAGCTTTCTGCCCCATTTTAGGTCAGAAAGTGCAGGAATAGTTAAAAATGATCCGTTCCACAGCTTCCCATTAACTCAGGCAGCTGGATGGAAAATCCAGACCACAGATTACAATGGCTCTAGTTCTCCCTCACCTGCTCTTCTAATCACATGCACAGGTATTTAGAGCAGAGAGGTTTTGCATTTCACTCTCTCTCCTTAGAGCCTGGAGGCTGGGGGTATCGCTGCTCCCCGGAATCCAGTTCGGGATGGACGGCCCCTCCAAGTATCACAGTACCAGAGGATTTGCCTGGACACTTGGGACCGAGTTCCCACCATGAACAGATAAGACAAAACAAATGTTTATTGCTGTTGCTAAAAGACTGTGCTGTATCTAGTGACCCTAAATGAGAGAGCATTGTTTTAAGCTGGGGAAACAGGTTAGTTGGCCAGCAGCTGTTAGAGAGACTGATTCTGATGTGTAGTTAGATCCCTGAAAGGGATAGGATTTTGTTTATATGATTTTGGTTTTATTTCTTAAAAATAACAGTGTGGGAAATACTGTAACACTGAAATGAGTGAACTGCTGAATGAAAGTATCTGAGTACCTCTAATCTACACTTGTTAAAGCTGCAGTACCTTACTTGGATGAAAATAAAGCAGGCAGAAGCCGGAGTTAAGCAGCATAATACTTTGCATGATCCTGTTTTTGTATAAATAACCCTAGAAGACTGTGTCGGGAAGAACCCAGACAGACGTCAGCGCTACAAAAGAGGGGCGTTTGTCACAATATATATAATATATATGTATATATATATATATATATATATAGATATAGATATAGATATATATATAGATATATATATAGATATATATAGATATATATAGATATATATAGATATATATAGATATATAAATATATATAGCAAATGGATATATTACTGTATGCTCATATGCATGTCTTAGACAGGTCTGCAACCCCGCCTTTCACCATTATCACCCAGCATTTAGCACTTCCACTGCAGCAAGGGATTCTGAGAAATGACATGCAAACAAGCACACAGTACCACTTTTTGCTTCAAAACCATTCAACATGGTTTCCCTATAGGCTATAGTGAAACCATGTTGAATAGTTTTGAAGTAAAAAGTGGCACTGTGTGATTTTTTGCATGTCATTTCCCAGAATCCCTTGCTGCAGTGGAAGTGCTGTGTGCTGGGTGATAATGGTGAAAGGTGGGGTTGCAGACCTGTCTAAGACATGCAAATGAGCATACAGTAATGTATCTATTTGCTATATGCTTTGTTCTGGAGGGTTTTTGTCACCTTTTTTACCCACCATAACTTAACCGAGTATGGTAAACCCTGTCCCTTGCTTCTTTTTTTTTTTGATTTTTTTTTTTGCATAGCTGGCATAACCAACCCCACACTGATGAGACCCATTAAGGTTGAAACAGTCTGTGGGTGGGTTTACAGTACCTGGCAGGGTAGTTTTCAGCCATGATCTCCTCTGCAGGGTACTAGCTGGTACTGTGCCCCCTTGGCCCTGTGGCATCGGCTCCTCGGAGTCTAAAGCCACTTGCTGCTATTAGGGGGGCACGCCATCCCGAGCTTCCTAAGAAGGCAACAGAAGAAAGATGGCGACAGGCGCGCACCTCAAGAAAACGGTTTGTTTCGAGATCGATGCAGAGGAAAGAGATCGTATTGGATTGAAGTTCATCGTCGAGGAGGTGCTGCGGAAAGCTGGTGTGGATACAGAAAAGGTGTTCTGCCTACAGGATTTCGCACGGCAGGGCATCTATGATGTGACGCTTCATATGGAAGGAGAATGCCTGAATCTCTATGAGAAGGTTAAAAGGATGGCGGAAGACCCGAACATGCGAGGAATTAAAGTGATTCCGAGCTTCCAGATGGATGAGAAAGTGGTGACGGTACACATGTACAACCCGTTCGTACCGAAAGAAGACCTGGTGATGTTCTTGAGGCGATACAGTACAAGTTTTAAAGGTGGAATTGAATTAAAGAACGCCTACGGGATCTACAACAGCAAAAGGAGATTTTGGATTAGGCTTAAACCTGATCCAGATGGAGTGGGGGGTGTGGCTCATCCACCTTTAACTTTCAGTATCGGAGGGAATCGGGTTTTTTTGAGTTATTTCGGCCAACCTACCTACTGCAGGAAGTGCTACCAGTACGGACATACTAAAGAACATTGTGGAAAAACTGGGGTGGTTTGCAGGAACTGTGGGAAAGAGGGACATTTTGCTGCGGATTGTGACATTTTAAAAAAGTGTGACCTGTGTGGTGAGTTTGGACACTTTGCACGACAATGCTTGAAAAAAAAAAGTTATGCTCAAGTTGCTAAAATTGGGACTGAAATGGAGTGTACACAAGAGTCTGCTAATGTAGAGGGATTTCAGGAGATTACTGTAGTTGAGGAAACTTCAGGAGAAGAATTGGAAGAAACTTTGGCGGGTTCAACAGGAGATATCTTGAGGAAAAAAGAGGAAGATCTCTTCCTGGACTCCTTGGCCCAGAAACCGGAGGTGGGGGAGGGGAGGAGACGGGAGCAGTCCCTCAGAAAGATGCGGGGGAGGCGGAAATACGGTCATTGAGTGCGGTGGAACCTAGCTGGGTGGAAAGTATGGAGTTTCAAGATTCACAGAGGGAGAGGGAAGGTCCCCAAGATGTTTTGGAGGAGGAAATGGAAATAGGTTGAAAAAAAGCTCAAAAGCGTAAAAATCTGCAAGGGATAGAAACAAAGGAAGATAAGAATAGCCAAAGTAAAGTGGAGCCTAGAGAGAAGGTGTAGAGGGTAAAGTTGGAAAAGTATCAGGGAAAGTAACCCTTAAAGAGAAAATGGAACATTTTGAGGACGCAGTGGGAGATGTTCTATTTTGGGTGGGTATTTTCCGGAAGCAACATGGGGGTAGTAGTGATGAACAGATAATAAGAAAAAATGAGTGTATATAGCGCTAAAAGAAATAATGTGTGTATTTTAAGTGATATTAAATTAATAGGCTGCCAGGTGATACTAACTCCAAGACCTAGTTAGCAATACAAAACACAAATATACAATACAGACCGGCGCCACTAATGTCCAATGGTAGAATAAAGATTGTCCAATATGGGAATGTTCTCACACGGATGGTAACTTTAAAAGTAGTTTTCTGCTGTATCTTCACTGTGTGAACTCCATCAACATGTTTAAAGAGAAGAAAAACAAGAAAATCACATCATAGTGCAGATATGCAATGATATATAACACCAAACAAGACTAACATTACACAAAACATATAACATATAACATGTAAGGCTGGCTGAAACTAAAATGAATTTATTTAACACAATAATATCGCAGGTGTGGGATCCGGTTGGTAAAAACCGGAGTCCTACTTACAGCACTGCCATAGACCATGAGCGGGGGTTTTTTGTTAGAGTTGAAACCGGCTGCAGCTCCGTCGAACACGTGGTATCCTGGGAGCTCCACAGTCCTGAAACCGGAAGTGCGTCGCTCCGTGCGACTCGCTTCTTCTCCTGGTACCGTCAATCACTCTGCTGCCGGAAATGTACTCCTGGAGGCGGGTGGAATCGCCAAAATGTCCCTTCTCTATGGATTACTACGGCTCCAATGCTGTCCTCTGCCACACTGCACAAGTAGTAAATGATACTGCCCAACGCGTTTCGTGTTGATGGAGTTCACACAGTGAAGATACAGCAGAAAACTACTTTTAAAGTTACCATCCGTGTGAGAACATTCCCATATTGGACAATCTTTATTCTACCATTGGACATTAGTGGCGCCGGTCTGTATTGTATATTTGTGATGAACAGATAATATAAAGATTAGAAAAAATTATGTACCAAAGAAAACAGCTGACAAAAGAGCAATATGAAGAATTAAAAAAGAAGCATGTACAGTGGGTTAAAATAAAAGAGGCTAGGGGAGAGGTGAGGGAGAAGGAGAGATGTGAGAGCAATAGCTCGTCCTCACAAAGTCAGATAAGCGTGGAGGGAACTAAAATACAGAGAATTGTAAGTGGAGTAAGTGGGAACGAAAGTGAAGAAAAGGCAGGCCTAAAAGGGATTACACTGGCAAAAGAGGCAAATTCAGCGGGAGATAGTAAGGGGAAAGTGGTTGAAAGTAGTAGTGAGAGTGGAAGTGGAGAGAATAGGGAAAGTAAAGGGGGTCAGGGACAGAGAGTAAGAGTAGTGGAAACAGAGAAACAGAGGAAGTTTAGGGAAGTACAGGGGTTCGCTACATTAGAAGATTTTCAAGAATTTTTAAAGGGCCCTGCAAAGAGGAATGTAAAGTTACAGGGTCTGTTAGCGCAAGTAGAAAGACTCCTTAGAGACAGGGATATACAGTACAGGAAGTATAAAATGTAATGTTTCGGGTGGTTGTATTTGTGAGAATTTTTATCTTTGTTTCCTTTTGAAAGTTACTTAGTATGAAATGGAAATTTTATTTTGCCTTTGTGTTGGTTTTTGTCTTGGTAATATAAGGAATGTATAGTGATATCTTTTGTTTATTATTTTTCGTAAAGTGATACTTACTGGTTGTTAATATGTGAACCGTAAAAAAAATAAAAAAAAATTAAGGTCGAAACAGTCTGTTTGGTGGTGGGTTTGCTGGCTATGCATCTTAACCCTGGCTGTGCTCAAAGCTGTGACGTTGCAGCAAGCTTAAGCCTATAGGGAAACCATGTTGAATTGTTTTGAAGCAGAAAGTGGCACTGTGTGCTTGTTTGCATGTCATTTCCCAGATTCCCTTGCTGTAGTGGAAGTGCTGTGTGCTGGGTGATAATGGTGAAAGGTGGGGTTGCAGACCTGTCTAAGACATGCAAATGAGCATACAGTAATATATCCATTTGCTATATGCTTTGTTGTGGAGGGTTTTTGTCATTTTTTTACCCATCATAACTTAACTAAGTATGGTAAACCCTGTCCCTTGCTTCTTTTTTTTTTTTTGCATAGCTGGCATAACCAGCCCCACACTGAGGAGACCCATTAAGTTCGAAACAGTCTCTCTGTGGGTGGGTTTGCTGGCTATGCATCTTAACCTGGCTGTGCTCAAAGCTGTGACGTTGCAGCAAGCTTAAGCCTATAGGGAAACCATGTTGAATGGTTTTGAAGCAAAAAGTGGTACTGTGTGCTTGTTTGCATGTCATTTCCCAGAATCCCTTGCTGCAGTGGAACTGCTGTGTGCTGGGTGATAATGGTGAAAGGCGGGGTTGCAGACCTGTCTAAGACATGCAAATGAGCATACAGTAATATATCCATTTGCTATATGCTTCGTTGTGGAGGGTTTTTGTCACTTTTTTTACCCACCATAACTTAGCTGAGTGTATATATATATATTTCTTGAGCGCTGTTTTTTTCTTTGCATCTATGTACTGTCCTATCTATCTTATCTATCTATCTATCTATCTATCTATCTACCTACCTATCTATCTATCTATCTATCTATCTATCTATCTATCTATCTATCTATCTATCTATCTATCTATCTATCTATCTATCTATCTATCATCTATCTATCTATCTATCTATCTATCTATCTATCATCTATCTATCTATCATCTATCTATCTATCATCTATCTATCATCTATCTATCATCTATCTATCTATCTATCATCTATCTATCTATCTATCTATCTATCTATCTATCTATCTATCTATCTATCTATCTATCTATCTATCTATCTATCTATCTATCTATCTATTATTTATCTATCTACAGTATCATCTATCTATCTATCATCTATCTATTATCTATCTATCTATATACACTATATATACACTGTATATACAAACCTTTTTTTAGCCACCATAACTTAACTAAGTGTGGTGAAACCTATCCTAAGCTTCATTTTGCAAGGCCAGTATAACCAACCTCACACTGATGAGACCCATTAAGGTCGAAACGGCTGTCTGTGAGTGGGTTTACTGGCTACGCATCTTAGCCCAGGCTGTGCTCAAAATCTGTGAAATGCAGCAAGCATAACTTATAGGGGACCATGTTATATGGTTTTGAAGCAAAAGATGGCACTGTGTGCTCATTTGCATGTCATTTCCCAGAATCCCTTGCTGTAGTGGAAGCACTGTGTGCATGGGATAATGGTAAAAGGCAGCGTTGCAGACCTGTCTAAAACATGCAAATGAGGATACAGTAATATTTCCATTTGCTATATGCTTTACTGTGGATGGTTTTTGTCATTTTTTTTACCCACCATAACTTAACTAAGTATATACATATACACCATACACATTTGAGTTATGGGGGGGGGGGGGAGGCGAAGAGAAACCTCCACCATATAGCATATAGCATATAGCAAATAAAAAGATCACTTGAGAGCACATTCAAATGTCTTAGACAAGTTTGCAACCCTGCCTTTCACCATTATCACCTAGCAAACAGTGCTTCCACTGCAGAAAGACATTCTGGGAAATGACATGCAAATGATTACACTGTGTAACCTTTTGCTTGAAAACTGGTTTTACATGGAACCCTTTATAAACTAATGCTCGCTGTTAACACAGCTATTAAGCACATCATGGGATTATATGGAAAGCTAGAGAAACCACTCACAGGCACTGATGAGACTCAGCAAATTTGAAACATGTCTGTGAGTGGTTTCTCTGGCTTTGCATATAATCCCATGCTATGCTTAAATGCTGTGTTAACAGCGAGCATTAGTTTATAAGGGTTCCATGTAAAAATGGTTTTCAGGCAAAAGGTGACACGGTATGCTCATTAGCATGTCATTTCCCAGAATCCCTTGCCGCAGTGGAAGCACTGTATGCTAGGTGATAATGGTGAAAGACAGGGTTGCAGACCTGTCTAAGACATGTGAATGTGCTCCCGAGTGGTCTTTTTATTTGATATATATATTTTTTTTTTGTCACAAAAAATGGTTTATTGGGTCCAAAATGCACACATATGCCCAATGTTTCTGTCCCCAGGGGGACCTTCTTAAGGGGTGTGGGGGACTGAAACATCGGCCATATACGAACATTTTGGACCCAATAAACCATTCTTTGTGATTCTTACAGACTGTAACTATTTACCCTTTGCCGTGCACCACACCTGTGAATGGCTCCCGATTTGAAAACCACCATTTTGCTGTGGGCATCTAGATCTCCCTCCGCATATCATAGGGCTGTGTCCATGTGCTCTCCTCTCTCCAGCTGTCCACGTGCTCTCCTCTCTGCTGCTGTTGTTTGTTATGGTACAGTAGCGACATCTTTTATTGCACTGAATGCCGCCGGCAAGCCGGGATCTACCCCAGCTGCCGCCAGTAACAACCGCGCGCCGCCGCGTTTCCCCCACGCACCCCCCCTCCACTTCGCGCGCAATTTTCCTCCCTTCCCGACCCCGTACCCGGCTCCTGCTCTGCCCCTCTGCTTCCCCGCACCCCCGCTTACCTTAATTTGATCTCCAGGGGTGTCGGGGAAGCCTGCGGAAGCCGGGGAAGACGGGGAAGCCGGGCGCGCATGTTACTGTGACGTCACAGTGCGCCGCCACGCGCCGCGGCTACCCGCTTCCCAGACGCATGCAGCCGGCGGCTTTTACTCGAATAAAAGCTGCCGCTGCTGTATGGTATAATGATACGGTATAATATTTAAATTATAAAAAAAATTAAATAATAATTTATGTTATTATTTTATTCCTCTGTAGGTCCTCTTTACCAGCTCCCGCAGCTGGGGAGCACTTCTATCTTTCCCCTTTCTCTGGGAAAACAGTCTCCCTGTCTAGCAGCTTCCTGTGTCTTTTAAAACACTTCCTCATTCAGTTCATTCAGACCAAGCTGATTAACTAGGCAGCAGCTGCATTGGCCATTCCAGTGAGGATTAATTCTCTGTGAGCTGGAAAAGTACACTTACTGCACTGTTCCAGCACCTAGAGATACCTGATGGTATCACAATATGTATGTGTATATGTGTGAGAAATACTCTACCCAAACCCAAGACACTGGAGAACACACAACACAGGTAAGTGGTTTAAAATAGTATTTTTGTGCAAATATACTATTTTTGACTACTTACTTGGATATGCTGTTTTCTTCTCCACTCGGGTTTGGGAGAAGTATATTTCTTTTTTTCTACCTACGACATATGCACTCACTGATATATGCCATTACAGTACTTTACTTGCTATGGTATGCTTACTGACAATCGGGTGTGTATATTTATATACATATTAATAGATATATAGATATATATGGGTGGTCGGGTCTTTTCACTTCCCCTCCTTAATTGCACGTTGGTGCACACACTCAAGCTGCGCATTTGCGGGTTCACCACCAAACTACAGGTAGAGGGGCTAAGACTGGATGAACAGTTGACACGTATTAGGTATGATGATCTAAGGTGGCACATTCAAGGCAATGGAAGTTAATTCCAGATTGGGTATGATAACCTTTACCAGCACTTCATTCATGTGCCCCAAAGAGAGTTGGGAAGCATGATATTATACTGTAATGCATTAGAATTTACTGGAACGTAATGTGATCAATATTATTCTCCACAACAGCTTAGTAAATGATAACTGAAGGGCAATTGCATGTGGGAAAATTAGGATCTATGAAGAGAGCATGACAGATAGATACCGCTTCATCCTAGTGGGTCTCTAATTTTTCTTGCCCAGCTTTGGAAAAATACTGTAACAATTCCTTAGATAAAGCGTTTTTTGTTTTTTTTTTAAAGTAATAGATATTTACTGCTTGGTTTCCCCCCTCCACCCTTCTCCTCCCTCCCTTTTGCTGACAACATCTGGAATTATTTACAGATTTACAAAGAAGGGTTTTGCCTGTCAATTAATTAAAATATGATTAATATTTTTCTTGTAATATTGTGCTTCATTTAATTATTATTTTGTGCAATTTTAGAATGACAAAAATATAATATTCATAATAGAAAAAAACTTATTTCAACTTTAAAAAAATAGACTTTTAAAGGAGCATATTTATTCATTTATATTTACCATCCATTTAACCTGAGAGTCATTAATAATGCCGCTATAGGTTCTTTATTCACTACCTAGTACAGTTTCATTGTCCTGATCTCTGTCACTTTTCATAACATCTACAGTGCAGTATGCTTGCAGAAGTCAAAAGTGAAGAGTTTTCAATTTTATACATACAGACAGTCCTCGTTTTACAACGCTTTGTTTAACAATGAATGGCTTATCTAACGCTTTGAATGCATACCTATGTTCATTTTTACAACGCCAAAATGGCTTATCCAACGCTCTTATGACACTTTGCAACGTTGTTTATGTAAATGTGTGTATATATACAGTGGCGGCCAAGCTGAGTCTTATTCGGCCGTCACCGCAATGCGCGGGAAGACGCGGCTTGTTTGTTTTTTTTCCCGGTGCGTGCCACACGTCACTGATGCGTGGTCACGCTGTACAGGGTGCATGCGCGCGTGGCGCGCGTGCCCAGGGCTCCCCGAAGGTGGTGGCGCGGTAAGGGGGGATGTGGGAAGGCAGAGGGGGACCCGGGGGACCCGAAGAAGCAGAGACAGAGGTCGCGAGGGGAGAGGAACGACCGGGAAGATCCGGCTGGCGCGCGGCCAAGTTCGGCGTCAGCCCGAAAACAGACGCAGGACAAGACGGGTGAGTGTGAGACTCAGTTTGGCCGCGACAGTATATACACACATACACATAAACAACGTTGCAAAGTGTCGTAAGAGCGTATAAATAATATTATATTATACTATATATTATATTATACTATATAATATTGTATTATACTATATAATATATTATTTATTATGTTATATTATATATATAATACAGTATATACACTATATAATTTATGTGTGTGCTGCATATCTTATTGCCTGCGTAAAATATTTGGTGTATTTTAGTGTTAAAAATGCCTTCAGGAACGGAACCATTCATTTAAACAGTGTTCCTATGGGAAAATGTGTTTCGCTTTACAACGTTTCGCTATCCAACCCCATTTTGAGTAACGCATTGTGTCGGATAACCGAGGACTGCCTGTATTTAGAAGAGTGAAGAGATCTTGGAAACCTTTCTTTTGCTACTATTGTGTATTAATATAAATGATATTTAATCAGGAGTTAATAGGTTTTATAATTATACCTTAGTTTTCTGTAAGTAATACAGTACAGATTTTTTTCTTCTTCAAAGTTCCTAGAATTTACATAAATGTAACATTTCAATACAAATTTTTATTTAAAAATATTGATGATTTCACAAAAATATTAAAATGAACAATAGCCAAAATATTATCTAAAGAAATTTTGAAGAAATGTCACAATGCAGTTTTCCCTTACTGGAATGAAACTTTTATTTTTGGTGTTCTAGTTTAGCTAACTGTTAAATTAGCTTATTTAAATTCTTTGTGGGTATTTTGTTTCTCTGGTAATTCATTACTTGCACATTTCTAATTAGAATGGTAACATTTGTGAGAACTTGCAATCGAAAAAATTCACCTCTACAGCTTACAATAATTTTTGTTGCTGCCAAATTGAATGCCTGTTTTTCAATTTGATTTATAACACAAGTGCGAACTTTGGTTTCTGTTACATTTATCAGAAACATCAACTCGGGGCAGTAAAACTAATAAAATCTGAACTCAAATTGGTGTATATTTATCAACAATTAATGATTTTAACAAGTTTTCCTTTGGATTGCAATAGAATGGAATGTAGAAATATGATGAAAAGGAATGATTGCAACCTTAAAAAAAAAAATATATATATATATATATATATATATATATATATATATATATATATATATATATATATATATATATGCATTTCATTTCCCAGAATCCCTTGCTGCAGTGGAGGCACTGTATGCTAGGTGATAATGGCGAAAAGCAGGGTTGCAGATCTGTCTAAGACATGTGAATGTGCGCACAAGTAATATTTTTATTGTGTGTGTGTGTGTGTGTGTGTGTGTGTGTGTGTGTGTGTGTGTGTGTGTGTGTGTGTGTGTGTGTGTGTGTGTGTGTGTGTGTGTGTGTGTGTGTGTGTGTGTGTGTGTGTGTGTGTGTGTGTGTGTGTGTGTGTGTGTGTGTGTGTGTGTGTGTGTGTGACAAATGGCTCCCTTTGTGTAGTGCTGCCGTTTGCCCAGGCCCTTCGCGTCACAGTCTTCTAGGGTTTAATTTGTAGAAAAAGAAAACCACGTGTATACACACACATGAGGCACTCAGTGTGGCGGTTCAGGGGATTCCTTCCCCTTCATGTGTCCCTGACGCCCCATGCTCGCCTATCCTCTCTGTTTCTTCCCCTGCCAGCCTCCCTTCCTTTACCCACACCTGTCCCTCTCCGGCAGCTTCTGACATCCATCCCAGCACCACTGTGCACTCCCCGCAAGACTCGCGCACCCGCTCGGTTCCCAAGCCCCTGCTGCGGCATTCCCCACTCTCAGCACCCCTCGGTCTCTGCTCCTATCCCCTTACTTCCGGCGGCTGTCACCTCCGTTCCTCCCTCTTCCTCTACTCAGCTCTCACCCTTCAGTGGCTTATTTTTCCACAAGCCATTTTAACCATGGTTACACTGTGCCTTTAAGAAAACAAAATCATAAAATAAAAACCTATTCCCTATAGGGAAACTAACTAAACTTTGTTGTGGCCCTTTCTAATGGCGCTGGCCAGCTAGACTGGTTCCCAGCCAAAACATATACTATCCTATGTAACAAACAGTCTTTTAACATTGCAGAGTCTTAGTGATTGCTTATCTTTATTATAGGGGATTCCAATCCCAGTGTCTCTGTGTAGCTCCACCAGCAAACAGGAGCACCGGTTCCGGGGAGCAGGCTGTGTCCAGACTGGAAATCTTTATTCTGGGTGGGGGTCCCAGCTGGTCCCATGCTACCTGCAGGGCTGAGGAACCAGAACAACCAGGATCCTTCCTGGCTTGGAGAAAATCAATCTCCCCCTTGCTGTGGAAAAGCAGTCTCTCTTGTGCAGGGTACTTCCTGCCTTTTTAAACCTTCACTTACGAGTGCTGTCTTAAATAGTACCAGGTGCAGCAAGCTCCCATAGATGAATTTAACCTCCTGTACACTGGAACCTATCCATTCCCCTAGCTCTCTAGTCCATAAGGACAGTGACTCTGTCACAATATATATATGTATGTATTGTGACAGAGTCACTGACTCAGTAAGCTGGAATGGAGGATGTGTGTAGTTTCCAGCACTAAACCAGTTAACCTACCGTTGGAGAACTGCATACACCTGCAGCCTAATTAAGCAGGATGCCTGAGAGACTGCAGGTTTAAAAAGCAGGAAGTAGCTCTCACAAGGTGAGCTTGTTTTTCCACGTGAGGGTGGAGAGACCTCTCCCGGCTAGGAAGCCATAGCTGTTGCTCTGGTCCCCCAGTCCTGCAAGGAGCTATGCTGCTGGGACCAGCTGGGATCTCAACCCAGGATAAAGATAAAGATTGCTGCGAGGCTGGACATAGCCTACTCCCCGGAACCGTGTTCCTGTTTGCTGTTGGAGCTGCATTACAGATAATACTTTTTTATGATGCTTAGTTGTTATATTTTGTAGAACACATGTTTTGGGCATAACCAGATTAGCTTGCTGCCCTGTTAGTAAGGGTTCAAGAAGTGAGTTAGTTTCCCTAACGGGACTAGGCTTTATTTTCTAGAAAGAAGTTTCTTAAAGGGACAGTGCACCCATACTTTATTTTGGTTGTGGCTAATAAACCACTATAGTTTAAAGTTTCCCACCGTGTCTAGCGTCTTACTGACCCCGCCACGAGTCCGTCCTGCCACAGTATGTATATATATATATATCCCAAGAGAGAGCGAGAGAGAAAAACAAAGACAAAAAGATGCATTTCTGGATTGCAATTTATTAGTGTAATTCTACATTTTGGTTCTTGGTCTGATAACAAATTAGTAATTTAGTTGCATCTCTGGATCAAAACAGGATTCGTCTTCTAACCCCTTCAAGGATCAAGATAAACTCAATTTTAGCAGATTCATACCGTACACTAAGTGCATATTTTTTATTTTTTGTGGACTAAACATTTTGAAATATATATATATAAAATCATCACATCCCTCAAATTCTAATTTTATTGACTCAAAGTGACGGGAAGTGGATAATGGGTGTTCAAAAAGATATTGGCATTTATGGGTTGTACTATTCTATAGAACTTGAAAAATATAGTCAGCTAAATTGGAAAAGTTATTTGCTAACATATTAATGAGGCTAGAACGGCAAATATAGCCTCATCCCCCAAATATGCCTTCATTCTCCAGAATCCGGATGGTCTCTGGGCTTCTCAGGATTCAGCAAGAAGCCATGAATTGCCATAGGTTGAGCAAAAGCCATCAATTTAACCTCAATCTACAACTGCTGAACTCTCTCCAGTGAATCAGCACTACAAGAACTGTAAGTAGAGCTTGAAAATAATAAATGGAATTTTGTTGGCCTTAGTGAAGTAAGAAGAAAAGAAGAAGGCCTCATTGAGCTCAAAAGCACACATCTATCATATTACAGAAGTATAGAAAATGGAAGAATTGGTCGAGTAGGCTTCATCGTTAACAAGAAATGGAGAAAAAACATAGTGGAATATAAAAGCTCATCGTAAAGGGCAGCCAGAATAGTGAACGAATCAACAAAGAAAAATCAAGTCAAACGGAGAATAAAGTGGAATACTTCTACCATGAAATTAACAAATTTAAAATAAATTGTTACCTCAAAATTACACAAATAATCCCTATAGATCAGAAATCTTAAATGTTGCACTCAGAGTGCTATAGTACAATGTTTGAGGACAACAATGGTCCAACAGTTATTAACAGTTAACAGAGGGTGTAGTTAGTAACACCCTAACATGGATTCATGAACTGTCAGTGATGTCCCAACTATACAGGGTAGTACTCATATACCAGTTAATCCTTTCATAGAATATATCATGAAGGATCTACTCACAGGGCCATGTTGTAGGCAGTGCATGCAGACCCGCGTTCACTTGCTGTTACTGACAATCGCTGCAGGACATATGTAACCCTCATAAACGTCACTCTAGCTAGTGGGATCCACGTGTGTGGCCCACATCATGGTTAAATCTTGCTCAAACAGCTGTACTACGGCAGACAAAGACCAAACACCTATGTGTTTGTTGCGCAACAGACGTCACTGTGACATCATCCCGACGCGCGTTTAGTTTCTGAGAGATGGAACTTCTTCGGGGGTTAACTGTTTATTATCTGGACTATCCTTTGTGCGGTGATATATCTAATATAATGCATACGATATCACACAGCACAACTGAGTTTAAACTGCTATACTAAGCAGGATTACCCTTCATTTTTGACTCTAGCCCCATAGGGGTTTATCTTTGCTACATCATATACACTGTACTAACGTTTGGGTGTAATTATACACTTTGCATTTACTGCAATATTAACCCAGCATATTTGGCTTCCTAGGGTTAATATGCCATTTGACAACAGAGAAGCCTGGTATTTGGTTTCTCACAGCGCACTCCTTTAGGTTTTATTATTTCTAGTGTTTACCTACATATGAATAAAGATTTATTGTTTTGATTAGTAGAGCAGAGTGCATCATTTAGGGATTCTTCTTTTCCGATTTATATACATAGGTTAAGGAGATATCACACATATGCTTTACATCTACTGTTCAGAACCACATAGATGGAATAGTGCTATACATATAGTATAAAGCTCCAGATGGTAGAATAGCAATATAGTTGTATTCCATGTGAGGATCTCTCGCACAATGTAAGCAGTATTGTATACTCCCATGCATGAGATAATTAGCAGGAAATCACACATATATTTCCATATCGCACATATACTGTTTGCAACCACATAGATAAAGTTAAGTGCTGTACATATAGTATAATGCACCAAGTGGTATATCAAGTTAGTGGTATTTTCAAGTAAGGATTTCTCACAATCTAAATCCACAAGTTTAAATGGATGGTCACGGCGGACCCAGCATATATCGGAAGAAAAATCCAGTATACAGTGGCGGCCGATCTGAGTCTAAATCGGCTAGATCCGCGGCTCTCAGATTATCCCGGTTAGGTGCATTTTTTGTCGTTTTCGCCCGGAGTGAACTGCGTTATTTTCACGCTCGTGATATTAGCATTTTATTCTCGCTGTCTGCAATACTGCAATGCCGTGTAAAACTCAGGGGGCGTTTGCCAGCTGTTGTCTTTGAAGTCTAATAACTTCGCGGTTCTACCTACGTAATTTTTTTTTCTCCACAAGCCTGCAAAAACCATCTTACTGTATTACGATATTCAATCTGTGCTGTAGCTTTTGACTGCGACCCTGTGCATTTGACTGCACATGGTTGATTTGTGTGCTTTTTACGTACTGTATTTGGGGGTGCATTATTATGATGAACTGCCTTTTGAAATTAAAGTATGTCTTTAGCTTTGAACTTCATGCAGCTGTACCTGTAGCCCCCTTCCCCACGAACTCTAGCTCAAGGATTTGAAATTCCACGGAAACGTTCATTTTCTGAATCTTGCCATTGTGTTCTTAATCTGTCCATAGCCGAGCTACAAAGCCTCAGTGCGCCTGCGTGTAATCCTTTTTTGAGATGGGAGCTGCTTACTGCGCATGAGTCACCCAACCTCCCCTCTCCACAGAGTCATTAATTTACTGAATCTTGCCATTGTGTTGTTAATCCGTCCATAGCTGGAACCAGGGCCCTCGAACAGGGACTGCGCGATCTACAGCTGGTCGACATTTGGAGGGAACTCCACCCCCTCACTAGAAACTATACGTTCTACTCACACCCACACGACTCATTTAGTAGAATCGATTACTTCTTTGTCTCTAGTAGACTGGTCCCAAAGATCGCCCATGCGGGAATCCACGATATTTCGTGGTCCGATCACGCACCAATAGAGCTACGGTGCACACAGATAGGACTGGACAGGCCTGGAGCAAACTGGAAGTTAAATGAATCCCTTCTTAAAATCCCGGATCTACAGATCAGGATTGGAGATGAAATCCAAACATTCTTTAGAGAAAACAAAGGAAGCGTTAGCTCTCACATAACCCTCTGGGAGGCACACAAAGCAACAATAAGAGGGAACCTGATTAGTATTGCGGCCCGTAAGAAAAGAGAGAGCAACGCTAAAATTAAGAGGGAACACGCAGAGCTAAAGACACTTTGGGATAAATATAAAATCGCCCCAGACCCTGCCACCCGCCAACAGATTGGCAACGCTCAGACTAAACTAAATCTACTTCTGGCCTCCCAGGCGGAGAAGTCGTTGAGTTGGACTAAGAGAAGATTCTTTGAAAAAGCAAACAAACCAGATACCCTGCTGGCTAATATGATCAGCGCTAAAACCAGTAATTATAATATCCAGGCCCTACGGCTGGAGTCAGGCAACATCACGGCCAACCCGCAAAACATTGTAGCGGAGTTCAAAACATACTACGCGAAATTATATGATGGGGATAAAGTAGCCCATTCGGCTGGCACGGACAAAGCCCTGAAAGATTTCTTGAAGGGCTCGAATCTACCGGGCCTGAGTGTGTTAGACAGAGAGGCAATGGGTAGTGACTTTACAACGGAGGAAATATTGGAGGTTATCAAACACCTAAAACCCTCTAAAGCCCCGGGTCCCGACGGCTTCTCGAATCTTTACTATAAGAAATTCGGAAAATTCTTAACCCCGTTCCTTCGCAACATGTTTAATCAAGTACTGGGAGGCACCCCTTTCCCCAAACAAATGCTCCAAGCGTCCATCTCGGTAATACATAAACAGGGAAAAGACCCATTGGACTGCAAAAGCTACAGACCAATATCCCTGATTAATTCGGACATTAAAATTTATGCCAAACTCCTGGCCAATAGATTGGGTCTCATCCTACCCAGACTGGTGCACCCAGATCAAGTCGGGTTTGTCCCGGGTCGACAGTCTTCAGACAATACTCGACGAATCATTGATCTGTTAGAAATAGCCAATGCCAGATCAATACCAGTTATGGCGCTCAGTCTGGATGCAGAAAAAGCATTTGATAGGATAGACTGGCCATACCTTGAGGCCACGCTTGGAGCGTTTGGGATGGGAGAGAAACTAACAAAAGCAATTTTCGCCCTTTACGAGAATCCGTTGGCAAGGGTTACCCACCAGGGGTTCGTCTCGGACCCCTTCCAAATTAAGAGCGGAACACGACAGGGCTGCCCGCTCTCCCCCCTCCTCTTTGCGTTGTGTATGGAGCCACTAGCCGCCCACATACGCGAGAGCAAAGACATTACGGGTATAGACATTGGAAACCAGACGCATAAGGTGGCACTCTATGCGGATGACGTGTTCCTGACAATATCTAGACCCCTTACCTCTCTGCCAAATCTTTTTGACCTGCTGGGGAGATTCAACAGGATCTCTGGATTCAAAATAAACCAGTCCAAATCTGATGCCATGAATATTAATCTCCCCACGCACATGGAGAAGCTGATCGCCTTAAATTTTAATTTTAATTGGCAACCGAAAAACATTAGATACCTGGGGATCAACGTCACCAAGGCGTATGACATGCTATATCAGGCAAACTATCCCAAATTGACACAGACTTTGAGAGGGGACCTCAAAAGATGGTCCACCCACAATATATCATGGATCGGAAAGATCCACTGCGTTAAGATGAACCTGCTTCCACGCATCCTATACCTATTCCAGACCCTCCCAGTGCCAATAGGATTGAAGGATGTCCTCTCACTTCAATCAGCTATAGATAAATTTATCTGGGGAGGCAAGAAAGCGAGGGTGGGTAAACAAATTATGCGTAAACGAACGGAAGCAGGAGGGCTGGCGGTACCTTGTTTGTTGTCCTACTACAAAGCGGCGCAATTATGCCAAATCGTGCAATGGCACACGAATCCAGACTCAAAAAGATGGGTCGCCCTAGAAAAGGAGCTCTGCTCCCCTGTGGCTCTGGAACATGTAATCTGGCTCCCCAAAAAGGCACGGACTAGTGCCAAACTGCCGCTATCCTCCATGAACAACTCGATCTCGATCTGGGAGGCCACACGTATGAGATGCAGTCTGACCCATAAAGCGTCAGGTATGACCCCACTTTGGGATAACCCACTCTTTGCTCCGGGCCGGACCAGCGCAGACTTCTCTATCTGGAAAAAAAGCAAAATTAACAGGCTAATAGATCTGGGGGGAAAACGAGGCGTTCAATCATTCGATTTACTTAAAGAATACCAAAAAATTCCCAACGCCGAGTTCTTTAGATACCTCCAGCTCAGAGCGTTTTATCAATCAGTGCAGCCCCACATACCAATGACGAATTTTGAAAAGCTCTGTCGTTCGGGGACATCCACCGAGGGACTCACATCGCAGATGTACGGGGAAGTAATCGGTTCTAGTAAGACAGTGACGGACAAAACGGGGTATATGATTAAATGGGAAAAGGACTTAGAGGAGGAAATTGATGTAGAGGAATGGACAAAAATTGTGACGGCGACGTCAAAAAGCTCAATGTGCACGACTTTGAGGGAGAATGCATATAAAGTTATGATGAGATGGTACCACACCCCCACTAAATTAGCTAAGTTTCTGCCCAGCTACTCCCCATTGTGCCCAAGACAATGCGGACAACAAGCAGACTTGCTCCACATGCTGTGGTCTTGCCCCAAACTTACGCCGGTCTGGGATTCAGTTAATGATTGGCTGAATAGGATCCTCGGCACATCCACCCCCGTCGACCCATGGCGGTTCCTTTTGAACAGGCCGCAAAAAGGTCTCTCCAGGGGAGCAAACAAACTGGCGGTTCATTTCGCAACGGCGGTGAGGGGGGAGATTGCAGCACGTTGGAAACAAAATGAAATCCCAATAATCACAAAGATCAGGAACCGAATTTGGTCAGTTTGCCAGATGGAGAAATTGACGAGTCTGGTCAATGACACTGGCACAAATTTCCTAAAAGTCTGGTCACCATGGTTGGCACAGACAGACATACAGGGGGTAGATAGGGCCACGATTTGGCATTGATAGTTGTAAAGTGCATTCTCCCTTAAAGAGGCCCTAAGACACCCCGACGGTCCAAGAGCACACACAGTTCATGGATGGACAGAGAGTGTGGGGTACACCGGTTGCCCGCCGGAGTATCGGTTTTCTTAATTGCAGAGGGCCAGCGGTCGCACGTTTAGAAGCGGAACCTCGGTCGGAGACCCCTTCCCACCCCCCTCCCCCCCCCCCCCATTTCCCCCTCCCGGCTGGGAGCTATATGTAGTTTGTCGGTTAGTCTGTCTGTCTCCCCGTCTGTCCAACGTACACAGATACTACACATGATGCATGTTTTCCAATTGCAGGAGGCACGTTTACCTCCAATGTTTATCATGAATGCATGACATGTATGTACACTGGCGACACACTTTATCCGAGCTCGGCTAGTCCCACGAATTCGGGTATACCCGGGTGTATTGAGGTTTGTGACTGTTTTCTGCCCGAGTGCATTGAGGTATTTTCCAAGCAGGGATTGAAGCATTTTATTCCCGCTGGCTGCAATACTGCACAGTATATATATATATACTGCATTACAATTCATGAATTTATGCCATCTGGTAGACACGCGAAGCATTGCAGCCTATTAAATCCTAATCATTATCATTTAACAGATCAGCCGCCCGTCAGCCAGGCATGAACCCAGGCTGGGAAGGCAAACGCAACGGGGCTTGTCAGAGGTGAGGAGCGGCGCATTCCAGGTATCTGCCAGGTACATACTGGGTATTTGCTCGAATAAAGTGTGTCGGTGCAGTACTCACACAATTCAAAATAAAAAAAATTTAAGTTGAAAAAAAAAAAAAAGTTTGAACAAGGTTTAGGTACACCAAAACCACAAATTTGGTATTTGTCATTTATGTATGAACATTTTTATTGAATAAATGTTATACTTTGTATCTGCAAAAAAAAAAAAAAAAAAAAAAAAAAAAAAGCAGGAAGTAGCTCTCACAAGGTGAGCTTGTTTTTCCACGTGAGGGTGGAGAGACCTCTCCCGGCTAGGAAGCCATAGCTGTTGCTCTGGTCCCCCAGTCCTGCAAGGAGCTATGCTGCTGGGATCAGCTGGGATCTCAACCCAGGATAAAGATAAAGATTGCTGCGAGGCTGGACATAGCCTACTCCCCGGAACCGTGTTCCTGTTTGCTGTTGGAGCTGCATTACAGATAATACTTTTTTATGATGCTTAGTTGTTATATTTTGTAGAACACATGTTTTGGGCATAACCAGATTAGCTTGCTGCCCTGTTAGTAAGGTTTCAAGAAGTGAGTTAGTTTCCCTAACGGGACTAGGCTTTATTTTCTAGAAAGAAGTTTCTTAAAGGGACAGTGCACCCATACTTTATTTTGGTTGTGGCTAATAAACCACTATAGTTTAAAGTTTCCCACCGTGTCTAGCGTCTTACTGACCCCGCCACGAGTCCGTCCTGCCACAGTATGTATATATATATATATCCCAAGAGAGAGCGAGAGAGAAAAACAAAGACAAAAAGATGCATTTCTGGATTGCAATTTATTAGTGTAATTCTACATTTTGGTTCTTGGTCTGATAACAAATTAGTAATTTAGTTGCATCTCTGGATCAAAACAGGATTCGTCTTCTAACCCCTTCAAGGATCAAGATAAACTCAATTTTAGCAGATTCATACCGTACACTAAGTGCATATTTTTTATTTTTTGTGGACTAAACATTTTGAAATATATATATATAAAATCATCACATCCCTCAAATTCTAATTTTATTGACTCAAAGTGACGGGAAGTGGATAATGGGTGTTCAAAAAGATATTGGCATTTATGGGTTGTACTATTCTATAGAACTTGAAAAATATAGTCCGCTAAATTGGAAAAGTTATTTGCTAACATATTAATGAGGCTAGAACGGCAAATATAGCCTCATCCCCCAAATATGCCTTCATTCTCCAGAATCCGGATGGTCTCTGGGCTTCTCAGGATTCAGCAAGAAGCCATGAATTGCCATAGGTTGAGCAAAAGCCATCAATTTAACCTCAATCTACAACTGCTGAACTCTCTCCAGTGAATCAGCACTACAAGAACTGTAAGTAGAGCTTGAAAATAATAAATGGAATTTTGTTGGCCTTAGTGAAGTAAGAAGAAAAGACGAAGGCCTCATTGAGCTCAAAAGCACACATCTATCATATTACAGAAGTATAGAAAATGGAAGAATTGGTCGAGTAGGCTTCATCGTTAACAAGAAATGGAGAAAAAACATAGTGGAATATAAAAGCTCATCGTAAAGGGCAGCCAGAATAGTGAACGAATCAACAAAGAAAAATCAAGTCAAACGGAGAATAAAGTGGAATACTTCTACCATGAAATTAACAAAGTTAAAATAAATTGTTACCTCAAAATTACACAAATAATCCCTATAGATCAGAAATCTTAAATGTTGCACTCAGAGTGCTATAGTACAATGTTTGAGGACAACAATGGTCCAACAGTTATTAACAGTTAACAGAGGGTGTAGTTAGTAACACCCTAACATGGATTCATGAACTGTCAGTGATGTCCCAACTATACAGGGTAGTACTCATATACCAGTTAATCCTTTCATAGAATATATCATGAAGGATCTACTCACAGGGCCATGTTGTAGGCAGTGCATGCAGACCCGCGTTCACTTGCTGTTACTGACAATCGCTGCAGGACATATGTAACCCTCATAAACGTCACTCTAGCTAGTGGGATCCACGTGTGTGGCCCACATCATGGTTAAATCTTGCTCAAACAGCTGTACTACGGCAGACAAAGACCAAACACCTATGTGTTTGTTGCGCAACAGACGTCACTGTGACATCATCCCGACGCGCGTTTAGTTTCTGAGAGATGGAACTTCTTCGGGGGTTAACTGTTTATTATCTGGACTATCCTTTGTGCGGTGATATATCTAATATAATGCATACGATATCACACAGCACAACTGAGTTTAAACTGCTATACTAAGCAGGATTACCCTTCATTTTTGACTCTAGCCCCATAGGGGTTTATCTTTGCTACATCATATACACTGTACTAACGTTTGGGTGTAATTATACACTTTGCATTTACTGCAATATTAACCCAGCATATTTGGCTTCCTAGGGTTAATATGCCATTTGACAACAGAGAAGCCTGGTATTTGGTTTCTCACAGCGCACTCCTTTAGGTTTTATTATTTCTAGTGTTTACCTACATATGAATAAAGATTTATTGTTTTGATTAGTAGAGCAGAGTGCATCATTTAGGGATTCTTCTTTTCCGATTTATATACATAGGTTAAGGAGATATCACACATATGCTTTACATCTACTGTTCAGAACCACATAGATGGAATAGTGCTATACATATAGTATAAAGCTCCAGATGGTAGAATAGCAATATAGTTGTATTCCATGTGAGGATCTCTCGCACAATGTAAGCAGTATTGTATACTCCCATGCATGAGATAATTAGCAGGAAATCACACATATATTTCCATATCGCACATATACTGTTTGCAACCACATAGATAAAGTTAAGTGCTGTACATATAGTATAATGCACCAAGTGGTATATCAAGTTAGTGGTATTTTCAAGTAAGTATTTCTCACAATCGAAATCCACAAGTTTAAATGGATGGTCACGGCGGACCCAGCATATATCGGAAGAAAAATCCAGTATACAGTGGCGGCCGATCTGAGTCTAAATCGGCTAGATCCGCGGCTCTCAGATTATCCCGGTTAGGTGCATTTTTTGTCGTTTTCGCCCGGAGTGAACTGCGTTATTTTCACGCTCGTGATATTAGCATTTTATTCTCGCTGTCTGCAATACTGCAATGCCGTGTAAAACTCAGGGGGCGTTTGCCAGCTGTTGTCTTTGAAGTCTAATAACTTCGCGGTTCTACCTACGTAATTTTTTTTTCTCCACAAGCCTGCAAAAACCATCTTACTGTATTACGATATTCAATCTGTGCTGTAGCTTTTGACTGCGACCCTGTGCATTTGACTGCACATGGTTGATTTGTGTGCTTTTTACGTACTGTATTTGGGGGTGCATTATTATGATGAACTGCCTTTTGAAATTAAAGTATGTCTTTAGCTTTGAACTTCATGCAGCTGTACCTGTAGCCCCCTTCCCCACGAACTCTAGCTCAAGGATTTGAAATTCCACGGAAACGTTCATTTTCTGAATCTTGCCATTGTGTTCTTAATCTGTCCATAGCCGAGCTACAAAGCCTCAGTGCGCCTGCGTGTAATCCTTTTTTGAGATGGGAGCTGCTTACTGCGCATGAGTCACCCAACCTCCCCTCTCCACAGAGTCATTAATTTACTGAATCTTGCCATTGTGTTGTTAATCCGTCCATAGCTGAGCTACAAAGCCTCATTGCGCCTGCGTGTAATTCTCTTTGAGATGGGAATTTTGAGGCTTTGTTTATGGCAACGCTGTAGAAAATCCGTTCTCGAATTTGATTTTCAAAGAGCATCACCTCTCTATGCGCCTGTGTTTAATCCTCTTTCGGATGGAAGCTAGTTTATTCCTGCTCATGCGCCTGTAACTTCACCCACCACTGCTTGCTTGAGTGCCCCCCCCAAAAATTTTAATTATGATTTTTTAACTGTTATTTTATCCACAAGCCTGCAAAAACAATCTTGATATTACGATATTAAATCTGTGCGTTTGCCTGCACATAGTTGGTTTGTGTGCTTTTTATGTACTGTGTTTGGGGGGTGTAGGGATCAAATTACAGTATTATGATGAACTGCCTTTTGAAATTACTGTACTCTACAGTACAGTATGTTATTTCTTTGAACTGCTGCACGACTAATCCTTCATCTCTCCCCCACGCACACACAAACTCTTATCGATAGACACCTCCACAGTCATTAATTTTCTGAAGTTAGTTAGTCATTGCACCTGCGTATACTCTAATCCTTTTAGAGATGGGAGCTTGATGCTTACTGCGCATGAGTCACCCAACCCCCTCTCTCCACAGAGTCGTTAATTTTCTGAATATTGCCATTGTGTTGTTTATCCGTCCATAGCCGAGCTACCAAGCCACGGTGCGCCTGCGTGTAATCACCCCACCCCAACCCTTTGAGGCTTTGTTTACGGTAACGCTTTGGAAAATCCCTTCTCGATTTTGAAATGTAAATCCGATTTGCACAGCATTGTGAGAATTGAGAGTTAAAAAAACCATTAACTGATTCATGTTGTTTTGTCATTCATTCTTATTCATTGGTGTACTGTAGGGGTGGGCAGGGGGGGGGGTGTGGTTGTTGTCAATGATTATGATTAGCAGGAATGTGAATAAATATTTATTTTATTTTATCAGGAACCAAAAAATACAAATATAAAAATAATCATGAATAATACATAATGCAGTCTTTATTAAGTTCTTTTGGCAGATTGAAATTGGATAAACATTTAGAAAACATTTGTAAAACATGGTGAAACATGAATAATGCACATTTATAAGAATATTATTTAATAATATATACTGTAATGTATAATATATTTATAGTAATATTATTTTTTCCGTCTTTATCTTGTTCCTCATTCTGTGTACAGTACTATAGTTCATTGAGAGACGAGAGGTTTTGTGTACATCATTACTGCTGTTTATATACTGTACATTTGATTGTACAAACAGATTAGACTGGATACAACACCCACCTCCCCCCAGGCCACCCCTTTTTCCTGAAACGACAAGAAAACAAAAAATTAGTGCAGTTATGTGCGTACTGTATTATGGCAATGTGTGATGTGTAGTACTACTGTAAATGGCTGGTGCTGCTTTCTCTGGAAAGAAAAAAATTAAGCAGTTAGTAGGCAATTACTGTAGTACTGTCAAACTAGTCTATACTGGAACTACTGTATACTCTGACTATGTACTGTAAAATATTATGTACTGTAACCTGGTGCTGCTCTCTCTGTAAAGAAAAAACTGTAACTACTGTATACTCTGACTATTGGGAAAGAAAAAATATGTGCCATACTGTACTTACCTGTATCATACTGTACTTACAATACTACAGCACAGTACTACTTTCCTGATGCTTGCCCATTACGCGCGATCACAATGGGCAACACAGTGGCAATGTGGTCTATATATTTATTGCAACGTTCCACAGTGAGTACATCGTTCCAAAAACTCATTATGCCTTTCAACAACTCGTCCTTTTTGGAGGGTTTCGCCACTTTCTTATGGTCCTTCAGCTGATGCCAGACCATTTCGATTGGATTGAAGTCTGGCGATCTGTCATTGAAAAAAAAGGACAATTTGTTTAAGAGATACAGTACAGTACACAGTAAAAACAGTGGGGAAAAAATGAGACACGGTTACCGCACTTACTCCGCTGGCGTCTTCACCCAGTTGATACTGTGCTCAAGGATATGCGCTGTTGACGCGGTGTGCTTCGGATCGTTGTCCTGGTAGAAGCGGTGACCATTCGGGAACTTGCGTGTGATGTATTGCACTATCTCAGGGACAATGTTGTCTTGGAAGAAAGCTTTATTCATGATTCCTATAGCAAGAAAAGAAAAGTGCTCAAAAAACTGCACAATAGTACAGTACAGTGCATAAAGTACAGTAAGGCTACACTAGTAAAGTACAGTGCATAAGGCTACATTATATTTCATATATTTAACCTTCAAAGATGACAATGCATCCTGGTCCACGCCTAGAGATGGCACCCCACACATGCAGCTTCACGGGGTGTTTTGGCCGCGGCTTCAAAGATATGCGGCCTTTTTTGTGGAATGCAAAGCTTGCAAATCTCTCCAACGACACAGTAGACTCGTCAGTGAAGATGCAATCCTGGAAAGTTTCCCCACTGTCCATCCATGCCTGGGCCTGGACCACTCTTTTGATTTTGTTTGCGTCCCTTATCATGGGGTACGCTCTGTAATGACAAGGAATAAATAATTTTAGAGGTACAGTACAGTTTCCTAAACAACATTTTTACCTCCTGTACTGTCCAGTACTAACCTCACACGTCCATATTTCCATCCAATGCTGCCTCTCATCTTCTTTATGCTGGTCTCGGATACAGCGAGATTGTGATTTTCCTGCAGAGTGTATTTGACCCTTAATGCACTCCTCTCATCATTCTCCTCACTTATTTTGTCCACCAGAAGAGTTGTCTCCCTAAAATGTAAAGAAAACCATTCCGGTAAGTAAAAATATTAGAGACAGAAGATCAACAGGATACAATATATTGTTCTATTAATATGCAGCAATATAAAACTGTTGAAATAATATACATATACAAAATATATATACTGTTGTAATATAAATATGAATATACAAAATATATATACTGTTGTAATATAAATATAAATATACAAAATATACTTTATACTGTATACTGTTGTAATATAAATATACAAAATATATATACTGTTGTAATATAAATATAAATATACAAAATATATATACTGTTGTAATATAAATATAAATATACAAAATATATATACAGTTGTAATATAAATATGAATATACAAAATATATATATACTGTTGTAATATAAATATGAATATACAAAATATATATACTGTTGTATTATAAATATAAATATACAAAATATATATACTGTTGTAATATAAATATAAATATACAAAATATATATACTGTTGTAATATAAAAATAAATATAACAAATATATATACTGTTGTAATATAAATATAAATATACAAAATATATATCCTGTTGTAATATAAATACAAAATATATATATACTGTTGTAATATAAATATACAAATTATATATACTGTTGTAATATAAATCTACAGAAATAACAAAAATATTAGATACAGTACTGTAGATGTACAGTACATTTTTGGATCTAATTTTTTTTTTAAAGTGTTATAAATATACTTACGCGTTAATTAACCTTGGTGTCCTTTTGCGTTCTGTGTTTTTTTCCGTGTGCTTGATAGCTCACGGTGGTTGCTGGCACAACGAGGCCAGAAGTAGCTAACCAGCGTTGGATAGCAGCAATTCGGTGTCCGCTCATGTACATCTCCTTAATTCGCATGCTGAGATCCTTGGAAATCTTTTTAACAACCATTACTGCGAGTAGAAAGAAATAGAAACACAAGAATGTATATTCGATGTTTAGTCGATGTGTATTCAATTTGCAGTGAATCCACAAAATGGATGGTGTATTTATGCGGTAATGACTCACATTGGAGTACGCCCACTTTCAACACCTGTAACTCGCCACCATGCATAAAAGGTTACACACTTTGCATAGCCCGCAACTCGATGATCTTTATCTGAACTTGCCCTTGTCCAGATACTGCATTGTGCCACCTGCTTCCATGGAGCAACCCCGATTCTACGGACGCAGGAACCCACTCGCCTCTGCCGTGCCTGTCATGCAGAAAAAGCGAAAGGCGGTTGCCGTTTCCACGCCAAAGCAAAAGTGACAGGCTAAGGCCAATAAAGAAAACCTTGTGCTGACCCCAAAGGCTAAGGGTTTTCATAGACGTCAGCCTTATTATGTCAAGAAGATATACGGTGATGTACTCTCGACGCAAAACGATTGGCAGCCAACCCATCGAATCCGCAGACCACTTCCTCACATACACTTCGACGACTCTGCCGCCGCTGTCCCGGAAATCTTCAGCCCGTCTTCTCTACCCCTGATCCTCGATGCTGCCGCCACCCTCCCGGAAACCCACAGGCCATCTTCTCCGGTTCTATTCGACGACGCTGCCACCTCTGAAATCCACGGGTCACTTTCTCCTTTGCTCTTAGACGACTCTGCTTCTCGCCCGGAAATCCAAAGGTCACTTTCTCCATCCCTCTTCGACGACGCTTCTCCTCTACCGGATATCCACCTCCTTCACCCTTCTTTGACATCGCTGCCGCTCCTCTCCATGGAACCCCCATCTCATCCTCCGTTGCACCCATCCACCCAGATGTCCACATGCCATGCACAAGAAGCAGCTCGTTAGACTGGATGCTGAATGGGATAAGTGTGGATCTCCCCGGGAACTTTATTGTGCTGGCAAAGATAGATCTGCTTCTGGAGACAATGCTAAATGTGGAGCAAAGGATGCTACATATGGATCAACGGATGATACATATGGATCAACGGATGCTAGATATGGATCAATGGATGCAACATATGGATCAACGGATGGATCGATGGATGGAGAAGATAGAGGCTGACATAGCTGGTATACATCATTTGCTCGGTGTTAATGCCCCTGTTTCCCCGATGCCGGAGCATGGGGGTGACATGGATGTGATGAATGGGAGCATCGACCCCCTTCCATAACCAAGCGCACCCCCTCCACCAGAAGATGTAGTGTACATGTATGCCGTTGAGGAGGACATGACAACCCCGTCAAGACCACGCCAAGAGACAAAACGTCGACCAAGACCGGAGGAAAGCTTCCTCCCAGACAACCTACCATCGCCCGTCGCCTCAAGCACACCCACTCGCAGAAGACCTACATTCGCTCGCATCGATACGGTGCCCGACATCCCCCTGTGCGATCTGCCACCGGCGCTCAGGGAGAAGTATAGGGTGATGAGTGCTGGTGCACCCCACAAGTATGCCTTGTTACTTTTTAAGAACCATGTTCCCTACTCATTGTACTGCGACTGGGCCTTCAGAGTGAACTACGATGGAAATCGCGTAAAAAAGGTGCTTCCTGCCAATTTAAGAAAGAACATACTGTAAGACCATACTGTTGGGCTGAACTGTGCTGTACATATTTTGACCTGCTGAACTTAAATAAAGGAGATGTTTTGACCTGCTGTACTGTATTTAACTTACTGCTTTAACTTGCTGTACACACACACACACACAGGACCTGCACAATTCCAGTCCCTGAGGGCCGCAAACAGGCACCGTTTTCAAGGTTATCCTGAAAACCGGGCCTGTCAGCTGCCCTCGAGGACTGTACTGGTGCAGGCCTGACTGACTGTTTAGCACACCATCCCACTGTACTGTATACTGTATGTTTCTTTAATAAAGGAGATGTTGCGTTTTGTATACTGTATTTTATGAATAAAGATTTTTTTTAATCACAGGTACGACCATACTGTTGTGCTGAACTGTATTGTACATGTTTTGACCTGCTGTACTTAAATAAAGGAGATGTTGTTGTGTGTTTTTTAACTTGTATTTATACAGAAATGTTTTAACTTGCTGTACATACACACACAGGACCTGCACAATTCCAGTCCCGGAGGGCCGCAGACAGGCACGGTTTTCAAGGTTGTCCTGAAAACCGGGCCTGTCTGCTGCCCTCGAGGAATGTACTGGTGCAGACTGTTTTGCACACCATACCACTGTACAGTATATGTTTTGACTTTAATAAAGGGGATGTTGCGTTTTGTATATTTTATGAATAAAGAATTTGTTTTTAAAACATGCGACTGTAAACCATACTGACTGACTGTAAATGTTTTTACTTTCTATACATAAATGTTTTCACTACTGTAGCAGTAAACCATACACCTGTTGATGTTTTGAATTGCTGTGCACTTAAAATGTTTCAACATTGTACAGTATTTGTAAATAAATGTTTTTGTACTTACTCCACCAATGAAAGAACATGTTGATTTGTTTTGCATTGTTCCATTGGCTCCTTTGCTACTGTAACAAAATACAGTGTTTCTAGAATGTCGAGGCATACTGCACTGTATACTGTAGGCATGCTCAGTATAAGAGTATTAAAAAAAAAAGACGACACATACTGTACTGTACTGTATGTACTGGCACTGTATACTGTAGAAGACACATAATGTATATACAGTACTGTGATACATGTAGAATAAATGCATAGTTTTTATTTTTTCGGGTTTATTACACAGTATACTGTTAATAAAAAAGTATTGTATACTGTACGGCCGGAAAACATCAGCATACTGTTTCAGGTACAGTATTCTATCCTAATCAATAACAACGGCCACTAAACTGTAGACTCCGGTACGTGGGTTTTTAAATCCGATTCAGCAATGTGCCGGCATTGCTACACAAAGCGATATTATCCATCAAAATCCCTCCATTAGCCGTTTTCTTTTCTGAGGAAAAACAAAAAGAAAAGTTTAACTGTAATGGTCTAAAGAAGTTCCCAGCCAGTCCCACCAATAATTTTCTCGGGGGGTATCTCCTGTTCACATGCGCATGCGCCTACCGTCGATGTAATGACACGCATATGCGTTTCAAGAAGGTTCCAATGCGCATGCGCCTAGCGTTCCACCAATTGTCCAGTATCTGCAGTACAGTACTGTAGAAGCCGCTCAGCCAATGATATTGCTTACAGGAGAATCGCTTGACTTTTGAATCGCACCGATATTGATACTGTATTGTCAAAATTAAAAAAACACAGAAAATAATACGGCAACAATACTCACCATAGAATTTCCCATTCAGCTGGCGCCGGCGCCGGTCCACTGCCAGTCAAGTGTTCTTGATCATCCACGTCGATAGTTTGCAGCGGGACTAGTCCACCTGTAGTTAGCTGATGAGGCTGGAAATTGCTTAGGTACATGCAAGCTTGATCGAAACTGCACGCGAAATCCGGGTCAGGCTCAGGGTTGTCACTGACGGTGGGACCGTTATGGGAAACCGGTGCTGGTGCATTGCTTGGCAGCGACTGTCGTTTCTTAGTTGGTTTTAACACGACCCTTTGCCTTTTGCCGTCTGCATGATCATAGATACAGGAAAAAGCCGGTGATACACACCAATACCCTCCAACAAATTGTGGCTCAATACGATAAAAACAGGGATCGCTACATAACCTTTTCCTTATTTCATGCTTCCACGTATGAGGAGCTGGCAAAAATTTGTAAAAGTCATCGTTTTCCATAAAATACTGATAAATTTGAACAACTGTTGCCATCTTATCATCTGTTGCATTAATCGCGGCCCATATCAAATACGCATAACTTCTGTCGGGTTTTTGGAAATCGGGCTTCACTTGAACACTCATGGCGGGCGGCGGGTCTCTGGAGAATACTGTAACCGAAACTGGTCTTTGTCTTTCTTTAATATGAAAAGCCTAAATTGATACATTTTTGCAACCTCTTCCTTCAGTCTCAAGGCCAAGTTACAATAGCACACTGTGGTATCTTTTTTAAACGAAACACCTGCAAGTCGACACATTACTGAAGCGCATGCGCATTACGATTCATGAATATCTGCCATCTGGCGGACACGCGAAGAATTGCAACCTATTAAATCCGAACCATTCTCAATAAACGCATCAACCGCGCGTCAACCGCGCATCACCCGTGGCTGAGAATGCAAAATGAATGCGGCATGCTCCAGGTGAAGTGCGTCACATTCCAGGAAAAAGCCAGGGAAATAACGGCGATGTGTTAGACTCAGATACGCCGCAGCAGTACAAGCCATTGGTGTGTAGGCTTGATGTCGCACTCCAATGACGTCATCTGCGTGATGTCCTACTTGTCGATGTGCGTTTAGCGTGATACCCACGCTTCTTCAGGAGTGGAGGAGTCTAAGCAACTGATCCCAAAGGGCGGTATTTATGTACGCTAAGTGGAGCGGCATAGCTGTCCGCCAATAGAAAGGGACAGTTATAATAAGTGCAAGGCTGCTGCATATGTTAATTTGTGTGACTCCCCAGGGTCTGATGGCAAACCTGGATTTCTCTGACATACACTATTGAGTGCCGGTATCAGTCTCAGGGATGTTCAGATGTATGAGTGTTAATTATCAGCCATGGAGCTACAGTACATGCTTGGGAAAGCTTGTTTTAGTAGCCTATTTCCTTTCCTGTTCTGTCCTCTTATGGAATTATAAATAGCTTTCTGTTATATTATTTATCTTTGAGCTCACGCTTCTTTTTATTTAATTTTTGTTTATCTATCTTTGGATGTGGTTCATTCTAAGAAGCAGCCCTACACTCCGCTTCATGTATTTGGACTGTCCTACAGACTGAATCACTTTTTAAAGTGGGTTGTTTTTTGTTGCACTTTTTTCTTCACAAAACATTTTTTTTCTCCTTTTTTCTTCTTGATATTTTTTTAATATTCACACTATAACATGCTATCATATTGTTGGCATTTCCACTATTAACTTATATTTAATAGACACCGTTTACACTGTATTTATATGTTTATGTTTTTTCAATTATTGTTACACATTGGTCCTACTGTTTGTGGCATAATTACATTATTCACACATATTAGTTGGACGCTTTTTACTATTATAGTCACATTCACAATTTTTATGGTAAAACCAGTAGACACATAAAAAAAAGACGCACCCAGAGTCAGAGTTTTATCTTATTATAATATATACTTTTCCTGACTTTTATAACAACTCCCCCAAAACACACAAGCTGTCACATGTCAGGCAAAAGTCGTGCAAATGATGTTGATACATTTAGGCTCAGACAGGCTTGTTTGAAACACAAAGTATGATTGAGTACCCTTAAACATAGTCCCTTTTTTATTTAAAATAAAACAGATAATGCTGTTAATAATGAACAGTACACTCCAAATCTGCTAAACTTTGTTACACTGTTGTGGTCCCTTTAATATGCACACCTGTTTATCATGAGTAACAAAAGCATTTCCATTAAAATACATTAGGTTTAAGCATTTCCAATTTTTTTTTATCAAGCCTCATTTAAGACCATGTGCTCATACAGTAGTCTTAAGAATTCCAATATACTGTGGCTATGTTTAAAAAATTGTCACAATCTTCAAAAGCAACTGCCTAACGTCAATGTTTTACGCGAGCTTACATTTTTTTTATTCCCTGCTTTATTCTTTGTATTTGTTGGAACACATGAATATACTTTAAAGAATATATTGAAGCTAACAGCTGACTCAAAATGCAGCCGCTGCTCGAGGTGTATCAGTTGGCTTGGGCAATTTTACTGCTCATCAGCCTAACTTATTAGTATCACATGTTTACTTACTTATGCTATTATATTTTCTACTGGCAGCTAGTAGAATTAGAAATGAACTATTTTTCTAAACCCATATTTTATTTATGTTGTGGTATTAAAGCTAATAAGTGACCACAAATAATTGCTTGATTTTGTTTTATGTATGCTTGATGTGCAGTACTTATACTCTACAGCATGTAACAATATCTAAATGGAAATTAATGTATGTACTGTAGTGTTTCTCTGCAATATTTGCTCTAGTGGCTATGCTGCTGTCATAAAATTAGTATTAAGCATAACAAACAGTTGACTATGTTTAAAATTGCATTCTCTCTTGACTATGATATTCTTGTCCACATTTATGTTAATGTTTAGTCCAAAAATCAGTGGGTCTATCATTTGCGCCCACAAAATTACCATTTTGTTTGTTATATTTGCTTCATATGTATGTAGTGCCTGCATTTATATTGCTGTAGACTTGGCACATTTGACTTAAAAAAAAAAAAAACATATTACAAATAACAATAAAAGGAGGACTAAGAATGAAGGTTATTTGGAAAAATATTGCAACGCTATATTTATGCATCTTATTCCACCTGTCAAAGTGAAAAACAACACGGAAAACCTTAACTTGAAGTAATGCAAGGCACATTTACTATTTCTATAACTGCACCAATATTGAGACCAACACAGAGATACAAGAAAATTGACCATAGAAGATGAAGGGATAGACTCTGTGTGTCACAGATATATTACAGCACAACATGTGACATAATATGCACTCTGAACTTTTTTTGCGATTTGTGGCTCCTGTCCAAACTCGCCGGGTGGGAGCTGCAAAACAGCCCCAGCTCGCATTTTGTCTGAAATCATGCTATTCTACAGTAGTAGCTCCGATGAGATAATCGATGCTCTGGAATGCGAGTTTATCAAGATTCATCTTGCAAGCCTAAGGGTGGTGAGATGGGACCTGAGAGCAGGACTTAGGAAAAAAATGATTTTTTTCGAATTGATACCGGGGGTCTCTGGAGCTGATACCCATTAATATCAGCTCTGGAGACCTCAGGCTTCTATCCGATGCAATAAAAATACATTTACAGGCAGCTTCATTACCTTACAAGCTAACTGCTAAGGCAATGAAGGGGTTAACTACCAGTGCCCGTGCCTGGTTTATTTTGTGTAGCAGTGGTAGGTGAAGGTGGTATTTGGCTCATGGTGGGTGAGTAGGCCTTGTGGGGGGTTGCGGGAGGAGTTAACCCCTTCATTACCATAGCGGTTAGTACCACTAAGGTCATGAAGGAGTTAACCCTTCCCGCTACCCACCTAGGGTATAAACCCCCAAGTGGGCCAAATGCCACCTTTTCCCACCCTCACTATTCATAATAAACAATACAACACAATACTAGTCTATACACCCATCCATTGCCAGTGTGCTTACCTATGCCCGCAATAGGAGCAAAGATAACCCCAATGGGAATGAATGGGCATCCCCTCTACCCACCATAACCATAACATTACAGTACAGTAATGGGCAAAATTACTATTACCCAGATCTGGTTAATAGTGCATTTGCCCATTCAAAATAAAACATTATCAAGCCATTATAAAGTAAATAAAACTTCTACTTTCCCCTGCCAGGATGAAGGCCGTCCTCGTCTTCCTCCCCATCCTTGTCCTCCGTTGGCAAGAACACAACAATAAAAAATACAATTGAATGGCCCCTAACCCCTTAATCACCTTAGCGGTTTGTAACCACTAAAGTATTTAAGGAGTTAACCCCATCCCCGCTACCCACCCAGGCAGCTTAACCACCCACCCCCGGGCAACTATCCACACCCTCTACCCATTGATTGGAACGCAGAAATAAAAGAAATCAAATGCTATGCCGTACGTTTTTGGCATTCTTTTGCCTCATGTTTGAGAGGGTTTCAGATTCTTTCTGAATACCGTGATAACACAAATGACAAACCGTTCGGTGGGAACATGCCAAACCTTGCGAGGTAGCAGCAAACTCATCAAAGCTACTAGAATGAGGCTCATAGACTCCAATATCATCACCCAGAAAGTTAGTATTCTGAAAATAGTCCGGCGTTAGCTACAGTACAGTAATGTATAAAAATGATCAGAATACTAAATTAAGTTTACTTGCAGTAAATTAGTTTGTGAATACTAGTGTCTTTACTAACTTGCTGCCATTTTTCTGGTGTTAAGTGGATAGTAGATGTTTATTCTTTTGGCACATTTAACTTTGGCAGTTTTGCTATGCATTGTAAACAATTGTATTATAGTTCAATATGGCTGAATGTTAATGCCTGTGTATATTTTTTTTCCCATCGATATCAGTATCATTAATTTAAACAGCTATGTAAATGCAAATAATATGTCCTATGTCGTTTTATTTTCATATGAATACTTTTATAGTTAAGAGAAGTACAACCTCATACTGCTGTGCCAGCATTCATTCTAAAACGTCTCTGAGCCGTTGTCTTTGCATCTCCGGTATTCAATGTGCCCGATAGAAAACCGATAGAACCAGAGTCAATTGCTATACAGTTGGAAAACATAGCTCTTCATGACCCGGTATTCAAAGCAGTACGCCGGGCGAGGTGTTAGAATAAAGGCTGGCGACTCTGTACGTACAAATGCCCATTAGTAAAAAATGCAGCTAGAAACATAACCAAATTAATTTGTCATTGTTTTTGTAACATCTACAGTCTTTGTGGTGTGGTGACAGTAACATGTATACAATATGTAAATTAGGTCCCATATCAGCCCAAATTAAATGATACTACTTATTATGCACCAATTAAGCCAGAAACTTTAGAGATGATTTTTGTGTGCTGTTTTGCTTATTTGTTTGGCAAGCACTCCAGAGAAATCAGCATCTCACAGTTTATCAGAGAGATTCCAAATTTCGCAAATTACCATTAAATTAATATTAATTACTGTGACAAATTGAAACAAAATGTTGAACACTCAATAAATGCTTACCCAGTATGTAAAGTATTCCCCATTCCCTAGTCCGTTTGTATATTTCAGAAAATTTCAGTATCCACTATACAATATGCAGAATTATGTTCTTTGAGTCCCTTAATATATTTATCATGACACAGTAACCTGTAATTATATAATTACTTATATATATTAAAGAATATTATGTTATGCTGATTTATCACCATTTATCATGCTGCTAATACTTTGTTGGGATTATAGCACTATGGTTTATAGGTTTATGTCTTTCATGTATTCATCTATTTAGGTATGTTGTTAGGATATTTGTTAATTTTGTTTTCCTTATATATTTCCTTTTTTGGTGCTTCCTTTACAGTTCTTGTTATTGTTTTCAATTGTTATTGTTATTATTATTCTTTTCTTCTCTCTTTTTTTGTCCTTTCTTTTTCTTCTCTCTTTTTTTTCCTTCCATCTCCTCCACCTCTCCCCCCGCCCCCTTTTTCCCTCTTCGTTTTTTAGGCTGAGGACAATTATGATTTTTTTACGTTGTCATGCCTTTTGTTCCTCTATGCTTTCCGTTGGTTTTTCTCTGCCTATGGTTATTTTGGTTATTGCCCTTTCTTGCAGCCACTTCTACCCTTAGACTGCTTCTGACATCTTTGTTGCTCGTGCGGCTGCGCATGCGCGGACGTCATGACGTCTGTTCTTTTGGTGCGAACGGGATACTGGTAAGAGGGGTATTTATAAGGACTGATTTTCATTGTATGGTATCCTTGATAAAGAACGGTAACACGTTCGAAACGCGTTGGATTTGAATGTCTTGATGACTCAATAAATGTATACTTTTTTTACCTGGGTCCTCCCTTTGCTCCTACCGGATTGTGCGCGCGTTACATCATCTGCATAATGTAAAGTAACATGACATTTTCATTTATTTAATATGTATATTCATATTGCAATAATTAGTATTTTGGATTAACCATCGTCAAAGCATAACTTTTACCTACATAAAATACCTAAAATAATTGATACAGACTCTTGAGATCTTTTATCAATGACATACATTTTAATGTTAACTTACATGCACTTAATATAGTACTTGGGATTCAAGGGGAACCATTTACAAATATTAAAGTAACAATTCCAGCTAAAATCAATATTTTTTTTTTTTTCTTTAAACCATTGGAATCACAGGGTCTTCTGGAACTGAAACACATTATTTTCAGCCCTGGGGGCCCGCTATAGGAAAGACATTTAAATGACCATACAATAGGAAGTTTTAGATGAATATTGGCCCGCAGGACCTGCAAGATTTGAACTCCTAAAAGGGGAGGAATATGTTGGTAACTACTCTACACCAGTAAGTTTTCTGGGAACCGGGGGGACCCTAGATTATCAATAATGATGATCAGCTCCATGGTACCCCCTGGTTCAAACGCTATATGAAAAAAATCACTGTTAAAAAGAAAATCATTAAGGGGGGACTCCTGCTTTAATTACTAGTTGAAATACCAAGAAAATTGCTTGAGATTTTGCTGATGTTTTCCCAACCGATATCCTAAAGATTTTCCTGGTATTTTTAAAGAGATTATGTGCTCTGTGCCGCTCTGCATAAAAAGAAATTTCAATTGATATACTAATAAATCAAGGGGGATGAGGGGAGCAATGCAAATCTGGTTATTCACACCCAACACAACAATTAGGAGAAATGTTTAGTACAGTAAATATGGGGCAAGTTTTTGCTTGTTAAGAATTTGGACTACTTTTTTACCACCAGATATTTGGTTGTCTACAACGCAGTGCAAGTTACATACATTATATACACAGGATTCCTGATGAAACCTTTGACAAGGTGAAACGCGTTGAGGGTGACCAGTGACGAGGTAGTAGGAGGACATACACAACGTTACCTGCCTGCCTACGAATCCACCTCCAGTTCCATCCTGGATTCCACCCAGAGACACGAGGATGGACGATGCATGCCATACAGAGCACGGAAGCTGATAGTCTGTTCCAGCTGTCAGTGTTGATTCGATCATTTATATGCTTGATTTGATCTTGCACCATGTGAGTGTATTTTAACATTGATTTCTTCTCAGAAAAAGGTTTTTTCAGTCTGCGCTATGTTCCCTTTTCTTGTTCTACTCCACTAAGGTTCCTGTATATGCTGTCTCTATACTGTATATGCTGACAAGCTCGATGCTACAGGATAAAGAAACCATTATGTACACATTTATACTAAGAAATTTGCGAGTACAAATTTCTTTGGATTTTTTGCAAGGGATCTATTGAAAATCGTCACTTTGAAAAATAGATTGCACTACTTGCTTGTGTTTTATTCACTGTATTTCATTGAAAATATGCATGTTACGGTTTATGCACTCTTATATCACTTGATATTTTCTTATTTAAGATTAATATAACAGACTAAATTTAAGCACCACTATATTGCTGCAGCGGCAGTTATTAAAAAACTTCACGCGGTGTGAACATCGGAATACTCATGTCATGGAGCGTGATGTTTTCAACCGTACCGCCTTAGACGCGTGTTGACTCGGGTTTCTATCGGGTGCAGAAATTTGCATTTTAGCGCGGGCTGCAAACCGTCGAGAAAATCAAGTGGGCGATCGCGAGTTGTTGTCTTAAAAATCTAATAGCAATTAAACCTGTCTTTTATTGCCATACAGCTCAGCAAGTGTGTGTGTGTAATTGTAATTTGAAGATTAACGTTACGAGTTCATACTGCATAGTGTACATGGGAAAGAAGTCCTTTCTGAGACTCCTTAACCATACACAGATTAAAAATATAATGACACATACAGTATACAGGATAATAAAGGGAAAAGAAGTAATACAAAAATACATTGTTGCTTCTTCTTCCGAATGTAAAATATTTTTTCCACTCATGCGTGCACAGTATGTCTAAATGGAACCTTGTTGAAATGCATATGCGTGTCATCACATTTCTATATGTATTATTTATTAATCAATACTTTTGCTAGGCTTGCTCTTCTTTTCATACTGTTTTTATTTTATGCTCATGTGTGTACTTTACATATGTCTCATTGGAACTTTGTTGAAACGCATATGCGTGTCATGCCTTAGGCGCATGCGTGTATGTCTCATTGGGAAACCTTGTTGAAACGCATATGCGTGTCATCACAGGTAGGCGCATGCGTGTGTGTGTGTCGTTGGACCCTTGTTGAAACGCATATGGGGCTTTGGCAAGAATGACTTCTCATTTCAAGTCGGAAAAAAAAAGCCTTTTTTTGTTTTGTTTCTCGACATGGGCTTGCATAACAATTTTTGCTTTTCTTAGTATCAATCACTAGGTTTTTAATTCTACATTAGTCATGTATACTGTACTTTATGAGGTGGGTGGCATACTGTAATTTTTACTTCGGGATGTGGGGTTCAAAACATTATGTAGACCTGTTCAATAGATTTCTTTGAACTAATAATCCTGCATACAGCCCTCTCCCCCCCCCCCGCACACACAAAAGGCTAAAGTATTTCTACTGCTTATCGACACCTCCCCCAAAGCCATTCATTTGTAATTGGAGGCTTTGTGGCTTAGTGTAATCTTCCTGAGCCCGGGTTCACACGCGCATGCGTGTATGTGAAAAGCCCCTTTGGGGGTTTGGCGAGAATGACTTCTCATTCAATGTGAATTTCAAATCTGAAAAAAAAAGAAAGAAAAAAAGCCTGTTTTGTTTTGTTTTTCGACATGGGCTTGCATAACAATTTTTGCTATTCTTAGAATCAATCACTAGCTTTTTAATTCTACACTAGTCATTGTACTATACTTTAGAATACAAGAATTTTAGCGGTTGCTGGAGGCCTAAAGTAAATTAGTTGTATCTACTTCTTTAGATGCAAATAATTTACTTTAGGCCTCCAGCAACCACAAAAAAAAATTGGATTAATAATATACCCAGAGGCCAATTCATGAGAATGAAAAGAAATTGCAGTACGGATGAACTTTTGAAATTCAAGCTAACAAATTGTTTTTGAGATTTGTAGAAAGGGGATATCCAATTGATAAACTCCTCAAGGGTCTTGATAGAGTGAGACATATGGACAGGAGCTTAAACCTAGAACAAATAAAAAAACAGGATTTCTCAACAAGTAAAGCTGATGTTGCTTTAATAACCAACTATAACTCTATTAACAAGAAAATTGAGAATATTGTTAAACATCATTGGGGGATATTATATAATGACCCTATTTTGTATGATCATATTCCAAAAATTCCTAGGTTTATTTATAGAAAAGCCAAGAATTTAAAAAATCTACTAGCGCCTAGTGATATACAGTAGGGCAAGACATTATTAACGAAAAGGGATGTTTCCTGGCTGGGCACGAAACCATTGGGCAATTTTGCCTGCAGTAAGTGCTCAATTTGTAAATTTCTGCACCCCACTAAGAAGACTTTTCTATCAAGAACTACTAATGAGGTGTTTGATATTAATGATTTCATCACTTGTAATTCTACTTTTCTGGTTTATCTCCTGGAATGTGCCTGCGGTTCCCAATATGTGGGCCGCACAAAACTTTGCCTGAAAATTCACATTCATAAACATATTAGACACATCAAAAATGGCTTTGACAAGCACATTTTGTGATAACAATGACCCTGCGTCCCTTACCTTTAAGAGCATCAAATATGTGCCCCATGATAGAAGGGGGGTAGATAGAATCAAAAGCCTCTCAGCTAAAGAAACTTTCTGGATTCATAAGTTAGATACCCTTGCCCCTAAAGGATTAAATGGAGATATAGATACCAGGTCTCTATACTAATACTTTTTTCTACGAAGTGGCTGGATAATCGATCCTTACCTTTTCCTCTATACTAATCCCCTGCCTTCAGTAAGTGCATACTCTCAGTATTTTATGATTTTCCTCTATCCACATGTTGTTTTGTACAATGCGCTATGTATTTTAGATATATATTGCTGATCAGTATGGATTTGTTGGTTTAATCATTTCCTTTTTTATTTTTCAGCATCTAACTACATTATAATTATGATGAGTGACAGTTGTGTGCTGCTTGTTATTGTTGTATATGTTTTTTCTGATGTTTTAATAAATTGTATAAATTGTTTTTCGGCTGTGGTATTCTCCCCTGTTTGACTGGGATTAGCCGTTTACCTAATTAAGGTCCAAACAATCCCCGGAGACCACCGGGTATTTAGTGCACCTGATATCACCTACTAACTAACCCTGATGAAGTGGCCTTGCTGGTATGAAACGCGTAGGATGGTTTGAGTATAACCTGCAACCTTCTCTGACTATATATAGCAATAGCACTGTGATAATTTAATCTACTGCCGGATATACTTTTTTCCCTTTTATTCCGGGCGAATTTATATACGGCGCGCTAAGCGTCGTCACGCACGGCAGCCTTTAATATACCAGTGTATGCTCCGAATTCTTAATGGCATACTATTGCAGTACTGTTACTACTCCTCTTTCGATCATCTCTGCGGTTTAACCGCTTATGGACTTTGCCTGACTTTGTTATCTGTGGTGAGGGGAAAGGACTTTCTGGGAATACGGGTCTATTTGGGACTCTTTTATACCGGAAACCTGGGATCCTGTTTTTGGAGTGTTACCTTACACCAAAGCCTTGGAAGGAACATCTGGTGAGACGCTGATGACCAGGATGATCGATCGTGCCTTTGTAAGAGTGGCCAACCTACCTGTATGAGACAACCGACGGCGTCTTTCCATTTCTGACCAACAACCAGCCTGGTGTTTGGTAACTCATGTCTTGTCACATGATATGCCCTATTGATCTAATTTGATGTACGCAGAATACTCAACTTTTAATAGTTTTTTATTTAACGAAAATTTATTTCACTATGAGCGTTTTGTGCTGTGTCTTTTTTGTCTTTTTTTCAGGAGAGCTTGAGAGTAGCAGGAAAGGGCATAGCTTTGCAATGTTACAAGAGAAAAATTGACAGATTTTAGTTACTGTATGAATGTGAGTGAGGAATTAAATGTGACGAATAGGCAATGTGTTTATGCTACTGGGTGTATGATATTGCTAACACAGATTCAATGCTGCACACCAAAGAAAAATTGTAAACAATACCTACAGTTACCGGTGCTCCTGGCTCATGGAAAACCTGTGAAGAAAAGGTGCAAGCGCAAATAACACTACTCAAAGTGAAGGTGATAACAGAATTTATACTGTCCTTAAATGAAAGTGCAGTTCCCAGGGTAGGACTCAATCCTAGTCCAAATAGTAAACGATGAAAATCGATAAGGGTGCAAATTTCATCCAGGATATGAAATGAAATATAAAACAATATATAGTGCAACACTGTATATCAGAATTAAACAGTACGAAAAAATCTTTGAATTTTACACTCACGTGTTTCTTTTATGTGGGGTTTCCCTCCCTCTATCTCTTTTATGGATCATCTGAGACATCACCTGTGATAGCACTTATCTGGACGAATTCAGAGTTGGTTACTCTTAAATACCCACCTGCCTATTTACCACGTGGAACACGTGAGTGTAAAATTCAAAGATTTTTTCGTAATGTTTTATTCTGATATACAGTGTTGCACTATATATTGTTTTATATTTCATTTCATATTCTAGATGAAATTTGTGCCCTTATCGATTTTCATCATTTACTATCAGGGAAGACCTGTCTAATTAATCCAGAATTAGTATATAGAGGATGATCCAGGGCACTACGGATTTTCAAAAGTTAAATGCATTGTCAGAGCAACACGTACGCAACACTATGTATTATATTGCTGCCAACAGTAATGGGAAAGTGGGCAATAGAGCCAGGTTTATTAGGGAATATACTGTAAGGAGGTCTGTCAAGTTTGATTCAAAGGAAGTCAATTCAGGATGATATATAGAGCCAGCCAAACTTATTTTGTTCAGAACTTGTCAAAAAAAGTAAAATGCTGCTATTCTGGTCATGGCCATGGCTCGACAACGGGGAATCCATGCTTCCGAATAATATCCCTCATTGTGGTAAACCCTCCCTGCCATGGGAGGCAGTGGTTGCATTACCCAAACAGCAACAAAAGAAAGTCTAGCACAAAGTTGTGTAGCAGAGGGACATTCTGATACTTTGGTATGGACTGTGAAAGATGTGAACCCAAAGATGTGATAAGGTTGCCTAGAGAGATTGTATAGAGCAAAAGGAGATTTGGTCCAGGACACTGGGAAGTATTATGGAAAGGGAAGCAATGAATAAAGGAAACTTTTATCCACAAGTAAAATTGTTCATTATCAAGTATGCGTGCTGATGTAGCATCTACATTACTGAATATTAAAGTAAAACTTTACATATTAATATGACTGCCAGTCATCAGCAGTACTAAAATTATGAAGTGATGCACTGAGATGAGTAGTGTCTAATTATTTTCCATGGAAATTATTCCTCCTTCGCTATTAACTAACAAACCATGACAACGTTTATGAAAAAGTCTATTAATGTAATAAGAATATTGCAAGTTAATGGTTTTCTTCTATTTTTATCTTTTGCATATAAATACTGCAATGTTAAGTTTAAAGATGTTAAATAATGAAAATTATCTTCTTTCTTGCCCTACTGATTTGTTTAAGTTTGTATTAACTAATGAACTGGTTATACCTAGTTTTTCATACATTAAAACTTCTATTTTATGATTATTGTACCCATTTTTAACATCTATGTTATTTTATATGATGTAAATGTAACACATATTCCATCCCACCCCCAATCGCAGAAAGGGACAGGTGTGGGAATCTATATGTATTACCAGGTGTGGTGCTTTACATGTTAGGCTCACAGGAGGCCTGAGCCTTTGACAGTGAGAGCCTGGGGTGTATCCTCTGGAACAATACTCATATATACAGCGCCCCACCGGTGTAGGATTCAAGGGTAGAATGACCCTGACACAGGACCCACATACAGTAACCAATACACCCAAGATATATACAGTATAAAGCAGTTTTCTGCAGGATTTTGTACCCCACGCCTTATTCCCAGGTGTCTTAATAGTCCCAAGAGTTCCGCAACCCACCACTTAGCCGTGATCAGTGCCTGTGTGGTACCGGTAATGGTGGTGCACTTGATGACTGTACCTGCCCGGGGCTCCTACACCCGGATGCCACAGAACAACAGAAGGGGACCCATCTGTGTCGAGCGCCAAAGCCTCAGCGATGGCGTCCTCCTCCAAACAGGATGGTCTCCCTCTGGGGGATCTCACCACCGAGACAGTCTCTGTCTCTGCTCTTGCAGAGAATGATCCCCTGCAAACACTGGCTAGGATATTCCTCTTCCTGGCAAGACCCTCACTTGTCTAGTTCTACAGGACCCTGTTCCCTATCCAAAGGGAAGTCCCTGCAGCAAGAACAAGCTGAGGTGAGTGAGGTCTAGCTGGGGCCTATGGGGGATGTCTGGCCTAGTGCATGATCAATTGCTCCACGCACATACCCATCCTCCCATGTCTATGACCCAGCTCCAACTAACTTCCTACTCTAGTGCACAACAACGTATCTAACTCTGTAGGGGTATCTCTAAGCCCTATTGGCTGTTGTGTCACCTGTGCTCCAGCTCCTGGGGCTGCTGGGAGTTGTAGTTCCCCATAAGCTTCTTTATCATTGCGGCCACGTGCGCGATCTTTATCGCGCATGCGCGAACTTGTAATGGCCGCCACTAGCTCTCCCTGCGCCTGCGCAAACTCTGGGAAACCCTGCACTACTGTAACAGCCACCGCACCAATTGCAAGATGGCCGCCTTGACGCTTCTGCGCATGCGCGGGCCTTCGCACATGCGCAAACACAATAAACATGGCAGCGCCCTGTAGCTGATGTCGCTGGGAGCCCCTGGCAACGCACTCTCCCCTGCCATTCCCTGGACATGGAGTGGAGGTCCCTGCAACAGAACACAAGTAAGGGGGACCAGGTGGGACCCTGCTATAAATGTGATTTTTTTTAATTACTATTATATGTGGGGTTATTTTACATAATCCAAAGAGGCTGTTTTCGGATTAAAATAAACTTGTACTCAAATTTTCATCTGAAAACAGCTCAAACAGCCGCTTCAAACTATGACCAATTATCTACTTTGTTTATTTTTTTATATATTAAATATACTATTTTAAGTAAGACTGGGTAAAATTACATGAAGCAAAAGAAAAGCTCTTTTGCGGTATGGAATGGTCAGTTCTGGTTACCATTTCATAAACAGAGAAAGCACAAGGACAAAAAAGTGGTACAGCTTAACCCCGTTATAGCGCGCCCCTATATAACGCGAATCTGCTTATAACGCGGTTTTCACGTGGCTCACGTTTAAAAAAAAAAATTTACATTTTTTTTTACATTTTTTTTGCATTTTTTTGCACATTTTTTTGCACACTGCACACTGTACACTGCACAAACTCTCACTGCACACACTCTCACTGCACACACTCTCACTGCACACACTCCCACTGCACACACTCTCACTGCACACTGCACACACTCCTAGCACTCACTGCACACACTCTCACTGCACACACTCTCACTGCACACACTCTCACTGCACACACTCTCACTTCACACACTCTCACTGCACACACTCTCACTGCACACACTCTCACTGCATACTGCTCACAGAACACTCACAGCACACAGCACTCACAGCACTCACAGCACTCTCTCACAGCACACTCTCACAGCACACTCTCACAGCACACTCTCACAGCACTCACAGCACACTCTCACAGCACACTCGCACAGCACTCACAGCACACTCAGCACACTACACTGCACAGCACACCACACTCCCACCTCCCACACCCCTTCCCTACCTTTGGTGTCGGCTGCTGAGATCAGAACGGAGCTCGCATCAGGAGGAGGGGGGGTGTCAGGAGGAGGGGGGTGTCGGGAGGAGGGGCGGTGTCGGGAGGAGGGGGGTGTCGGGAGGAGGGGGGGTGGTGTGGATGCCGGTAGGGGGGGTGAGTGAGGAGCAGGCTGGGACTCGGAGGGCCGCGTGGGCTAGGCCCAAAACGGATTATGCAGCAGAGGGCCGGTAGGTGTGGGGGCCTCGGGGGGGGAGTAAGTGGATGCCGGTGGTGGGAGGTAAGGAGCAGGTTGCGGCTGGACTCGGAGGGCCGCTACTGGGGGACATGTAGGGCTTCCGGCCACCTCTTCCTTCCTTCCCTCCTTTCTCCCTCCCTCCCGATTGGGCGCGCGGCGGCCATTTTTTTTAAAAATTAGCGCGACCCTGGCTCTAGCGCGGTCAGATCAGGTAGCCCCCGAGGACCGCGCTATAACGGGGTTGAGCTGTATTATTGTACCCACATATTGCCTGCTACCTCTGTGAGAAAGGAGGGGCACAAATCCAGATTGCCTTTTGTTAGGATGGGAAATAGGAGATAAGAAATATTAGAGGAAATTCAGAAGAGTGCTTTGTCATTTACAACAAGCGGGTGGATAATGTGAAGGAGGAAAGAGTTGTTGATAGTATTGAAAGCCACAGTCAGGTTGAGAAGATATGAATTGAGTAGGTTGCTGTCTTGCATTGTAAGTTGCAGTGGAGTGTGAGGTATGAAGTTCTCATTAAAAAGAGTCTAGTTAAGAGTGTGAGTTTAGGAAAAGCAGCAGCCATGGGAATATTGTATAATGTGTTAAATAATTTTATAAGCAAAGAGCAAGAGAAAGTAAGACTAACAATTTGAGGTGAGGGTTAGGTATATGGGTAAGTGTTGAGAATAATAGTTTTGAGGAGATAGGATAATATTGGATCAACATCTTATTTTCATGAACTATGCTGAATTTCAGCATTAAGGATATAGGGCCTCATGCAGTAAGCCCCGATAAGGCGTTTATGGGCATTTTGTCCCTTCCAGATTCAGTAAGCCCCGATAAGTGGGAATTATCGGCAACTTTTCTTCCGAAAAAAAAAATTTCGCCACCCGGCTGCCGATAAGCCACTTATCAGGACTTTTTTAACCCGCCTGAATTCAGTAAGCCCCGATCAGCTTTTCGGTGCTGATCGGCAGGCCAGATTGGAGATTTTATGGCCAATCCAGCCCGCCAACTAAAGTTGGCAACTTGCTGAAGGAGAAGCATCGGCAAGGGCGACACTTAGAAAAAATCAGCCCTTTTTCCTGCCTGTGATTGATGCCGGGGGTCTCCGGAGCTGATACCCGCACCGGAGACCCCCGGCATGCATCCGAGGCAGGAAAAAGGCATATAAAAGCCACTTCATTACCTTAGCGGTAATGTATTATACAAAAAAATAAGATTGTGCGGGAGCAGGAGGCCCCCTGAGCTGAAGCGCATTTATTTGTGGGTCAGAGACCCCCTGCTTCCCGAGTTACAGGCCCAGGTTTGGGCCATCGGTTACAGTGTGGACGCCATATTTGTTGCGGGAACGCTATAAACATGGCGGCGACACTGCCACCCGATGACACATACCGGGGCCTGTAACTCGGGAAGCAGGGGGTCCCTGCTCCACAAAGCAATGCGGTTCAGCTCAGGGAACCCCCTGCTCACTGTACAGTATTATTAAAAATACATTCATGCTACTTCATTACCGTAGCACATAGCCGCGAAGGTAAGGAACGAGTCTTTATTGATGTGTGTTTTTTACTGATAGTGTAGATATGCAGGGGGTCTCCGGAGCAGAACCGCGTTGGTTTCAGCTCCGGGGACCCCGTGCTCCCCGAGATACAGGCCCCTTTTGGGGTGCCGGTATCCCTCTGCTTTGTTTACAGGTCGCGGTCACGTGATCGGGACCTTTAAACGCAGAGGGATACCGGCACCTCATAAAGGGGCCTGTATCTCGGGGAGCACGGTGTCCCCGGAGCTGAAACCAACGCGCTTCAGCTCCGAAGACCCCCTGCACATGTCCACTATCAGTAAAAGTTGTTTTTAAATACTTTATTTGTTGCCGATGTTTTCTCTGAGAGAGCGGCTTGTCTCTCTCAGCTGCAAACATCTATCGGCAGAAAAGGCCTTATCGGGAGCCAGGCTGTATCGGCACAGGCTCATCGGCAGCTTTGCTTTCGCAGTGCTTCGGCAGGGATCGGAAGGATTCGGCCCTTACTGAATACTGCGAGGGCAAATCGCCCAAAAAAAGCCTTTTCGCTATTCTTGCCGAAAATTTTGTATCGGGGCTTACTGCATGAGGCCCATAGTGTAATATTAAATGGCAAATTACTGAATTAATTTGTATTATAAGGCTTCCACAGCAGAATGAACTCTGTAGGACATACTGTATATATGACCTACCTATGTATTGTATATGAGTGTTACATGGTTGCAATATTTATGCAAAGGCTTCTGTCAGTAAAAAAAATTGATGACGTCACTTAAAGGCAATGACAGCACAGCCAATCAGAATGGCTTTGCTGCAATTGCCTTTAAGAAAATGTCATGAAAAGACACATGGCCGGACTCACATGGTACTTGAACCAATCAGAGTAGGGATGGAGTTCCCACGCTCTGATTGGCTGCCGTACAATGTGAGTCCGGCCATGTGTCTTTTCATGACGTTTTCTTAAAGGCAATTGCAGCAAAGCCATTCTGATTGGCTGTGCTGTCATTGCCTTTAAGTGACGTCATCAATTTTTTTTACATCGGCCAAAACACATGGTTTTCACGGCACAATCAGGGCCGTGGGAACCATATGACGACAAATGTGACGTCATAGGCCTTTAAAAGCCTATGGCGTCTCATTTTGAAGACAGACGCCGAGGAGGAAGGACCTCCTCCTGAAGATTGAAGACCTGGGCGTGGCACCGGACGCCAAGAAGACCCCGGAACAAGGTATTTTAATACAGATTCACATGGATTAAAACTAGAACAAGCCTTGATTGTCATGTTGTATTATTTTAATGTTTCATTTTTAATGTTTTTTTATTTCATGGTTTCCTGTTCCTGGATTGTGTCGTGGATGGTGTCGTGGATGGTGTCGTGGATTGGTTCGTGAGTAAGCTGATCAACGGGAGTCGGTGGGGGCAAGTAATGGTAAGTTTAAGAAAGAAATGTATTGAATGTAACTGTGTTTTTTGTTGCTTTTTCATGTGTTCATTTTTTTAAATGCATATCATTTGTTGCCACTGTATGTATGTATGTATGTATGTATGTCTACATATATATATACAGGGTAATAAATGATACTGTTGTTAAAGCTTGATATTCTGTATTGTTAATCATTGTGGCTATGCATAGATGTGTGGTAAATGTATTTTATTATTAGAGAGATGTAAGTTTTGGGCTTCTAGGCCGTACAGTAGGTTATGGAAAGCCTTGCTTTAGTATATTGTAATTGTTGGTGTACTTTTTTCTATGTTTTGAAGTGGTTCTCTGTTACGATAGCTTTAGTTCATTGTGTAATTGGTATGGATGGTATTTTAATTGTTTAGGGATGTAATTGATGTGTGTTAATTCATTGATGGTGAGTTAATTGGATAAAATAATATACTTCTTGTGATGTATGGCGATTTGAGTGGGATTATTGTATTGTTAACATTGATTTGCAGCGTGTACATGTAGTTTACATGTTATGCTACATGTATACACTGTAAATGCAATGTTTTAAGAGGCATGTGAGCCTTCAGATTGAATGATTAAATGGCATTTGGTTAGGCAATTGGTTTTTAAATCATTGAGGATGTTATGCATAAGTGTTGTTGGCATTGCAGGATGGCTTCACCCCTTAATTACCTTTCAGGTTAGTACCCGATAAGGTGATTAAGGGGTTCAGTGTTATGTTACTGGTATTCAAATGTTTTGGCTATTTATTATTTTGGCAACGGACACCAAGGATTATGCTGGCGATGGAGACTTCTTATTGATGAGGTTAGTACAATTTAATTCACTTTATTACCGTATTGAATGTGTTTAATAATGGCCGAATAATGTATTATACCTATGTGGATAATATTTATTTGGCTCATTATTGTACTGTATGTGCTGGGGGAGGGGGTATAGGCCCCAAGGGTATTTGGTAGTACTCCCCTGTGGATAGTGGGTGAGGGTGGTTGGGCCTCAGGGTTGGGGGGGTTAGTGGGAGAGGGTATGTGGGTGATGGTGGGTTAACCCCTTAATGACTGTAGCGGTTAATAACCGTTATGGTGATTAAGGGGTTAGGGGACATTACATAGAATGTTTTAATTATTGTGTCTGTTTTGCAGAAGCGGATGGAGCATGGGCAAGATGAAGATGAGGATGGCCTTCATCGTGGCAGCCGTACATGGGTGAGTGCTACATGTATTTAATGTCTTTATTGGTGTGTATGTATTGTAAATGGACAACTGCACTATTATCCTTTTGTGGATAATAGTACTGTTGCCCATTACTGTATTGTATGTTGTGCATTGCTGCTATGTTTATTGGGGGCATTTGTCCCCAATAAACATGCTACTATGCATTAACCCCTTCATTGCCTTAGCGGCTATCCGCTGTGGTAATGAAGCAGCATTAATGTATTTTAATAATATTGTGCGGGAGCAGGAGGCCCCCTGAGCTGAAGCGCATTTATTTGTGGCTCAGAGACCCCCTGCTTCCCGAGTTACAGGCCCAGGTTTGGGCCATCGGTTACAGTGTGGACGCCATATTTGTTGCGGGAACGCTATAAACATGGCGGCGACACTGCCACCCGATGACACATACCGGGGCCTGTAACTCGGGAAGCAGGGGGTCCCTGCTCCACAAAGCAATGCGGTTCAGCTCAGGGAACCCCCTGCTCACTGTACAGTATTATTAAAAATACATTCATGCTACTTCATTACCGTAGCACATAGCCGCGAAGGTAAGGAACGAGTCTTTATTGATGTGTGTTTTTTACTGATAGTGTAGATATGCAGGGGGTCTCTGGAGCAGAACCGCGTTGGTTTCAGCTCCGGGGACCCCGTGCTCCCCGAGATACAGGCCCCTTTTGGGGTGCCGGTATCCCTCTGCTTTGTTTACAGGTCGCGGTCACGTGATCGGGACCTTTAAACGCAGAGGGATACCGGCACCTCATAAAGGGGCCTGTATCTCGGGGAGCACGGTGTCCCCGGAGCTGAAACCAACGCGCTTCAGCTCCGAAGACCCCCTGCACATGTCCACTATCAGTAAAAGTTGTTTTTAAATACTTTATTTGTTGCCGATGTTTGCTCTGAGAGAGCGGCTTGTCTCTCTCAGCTGCAAACATCTATCGGCAGAAAAGGCCTTATCGGGAGCCAGGCTGTATCGGCACAGGCTCATCGGCAGCTTTGCTTTCGCAGTGCTTCGGCAGGGATCGGAAGGATTCGGCCCTTACTGAATACTGCGAGGGCAAATCGCCCAAAAAAAGCCTTTTCGCTATTCTTGCCGAAAATGTTGTATCGGGGCTTACTGCATGAGGCCCATAGTGTAATATTAAATGGCAAATTACTGAATTAATTTGTATTATAAGGCTTCCACAGCAGAATGAACTCTGTAGGACATACTGTATATATGACCTACCTATGTATTGTATATGAGTGTTACATGGTTGCAATATTTATGCAAAGGCTTCTGTCAGTAAAAAAAATTGATGACGTCACTTAAAGGCAATGACAGCACAGCCAATCAGAATGGCTTTGCTGCAATTGCCTTTAAGAAAATGTCATGAAAAGACACATGGCCGGACTCACATGGTACTTGAACCAATCAGAGTAGGGATGGAGTTCCCACGCTCTGATTGGCTGCCGTACAATGTGAGTCCGGCCATGTGTCTTTTCATGACGTTTTCTTAAAGGCAATTGCAGCAAAGCCATTCTGATTGGCTGTGCTGTCATTGCCTTTAAGTGACGTCATCAATTTTTTTTACATCGGCCAAAACACATGGTTTTCACGGCACAATCAGGGCCGTGGGAACCATATGACGACAAATGTGACGTCATAGGCCTTTAAAAGCCTATGGCGTCTCATTTTGAAGACAGACGCCGAGGAGGAAGGACCTCCTCCTGAAGATTGAAGACCTGGGCGTGGCACCGGACGCCAAGAAGACCCCGGAACAAGGTATTTTAATACAGATTCACATGGATTAAAACTAGAACAAGCCTTGATTGTCATGTTGTATTATTTTAATGTTTAATTTTTAATGTTTTTTTATTTCATGGTTTCCTGTTCCTGGATTGTGTCGTGGATGGTGTCGTGGATGGTGTCGTGGATTGGTTCGTGAGTAAGCTGATCAACGGGAGTCGGTGGGGGCAAGTAATGGTAAGTTTAAGAAAGAAATGTATTGAATGTAACTGTGTTTTTTGTTGCTTTTTCATGTGTTCATTTTTTTAAATGCATATCATTTGTTGCCACTGTATGTATGTATGTATGTATGTATGTCTACATATATATATACAGGGTAATAACTGATACTGTTGTTAAAGCTTGATATTCTGTATTGTTAATCATTGTGGCTATGCATAGATGTGTGGTAAATGTATTTTATTATTAGAGAGATGTACGTTTTGGGCTTCTAGGCCGTACAGTAGGTTATGGAAAGCCTTGCTTTAGTATATTGTAATTGTTGGTGTACTTTTTTCTATGTTTTGAAGTGGTTCTCTGTTACGATAGCTTTAGTTCATTGTGTAATTGGTATGGATGGTATTTTAATTGTTTAGGGATGTAATTGATGTGTGTTAATTCATTGATGGTGAGTTAATTGGATAAAATAATATACTTCTTGTGATGTATGGCGATTTGAGTGGGATTATTGTATTGTTAACATTGATTTGCAGCGTGTACATGTAGTTTACATGTTATGCTACATGTATACACTGTAAATGCAATGTTTTAAGAGGCATGTGAGCCTTCAGATTGAATGATTAAATGGCATTTGGTTAGGCAATTGGTTTTTAAATCATTGAGGATGTTATGCATAAGTGTTGTTGGCATTGCAGGATGGCTTCACCCCTTAATTACCTTTCAGGTTAGTACCCGATAAGGTGATTAAGGGGTTCAGTGTTATGTTACTGGTATTCAAATGTTTTGGCTATTTATTATTTTGGCAACGGACACCAAGGATTATGCTGGCGATGGAGACTTCTTATTGATGAGGTTAGTACAATTTAATTCACTTTATTACCGTATTGAATGTGTTTAATAATGGCCAAATAATGTATTATACCTACGTGGATAATATTTATTTGGCTCATTATTGTACTGTATGTGCTGGGGGAGGGGGTATAGGCCCCAAGGGTATTTGGTAGTACTCCCCTGTGGATAGTGGGTGAGGGTGGTTGGGCCTCAGGGTTGGGGGGGTTAGTGGGAGAGGGTATGTGGGTGATGGTGGGTTAACCCCTTAATGACTGTAGCGGTTAATAACCGTTATGGTGATTAAGGGGTTAGGGGACATTACATAGAATGTTTTAATTATTGTGTCTGTTTTGCAGAAGCGGATGGAGCATGGGCAAGATGAAGATGAGGATGGCCTTCATCGTGGCAGCCGTACATGGGTGAGTGCTACATGTATTTAATGTCTTTATTGGTGTGTATGTATTGTAAATGGACAACTGCACTATTATCCTTTTGTGGATAATAGTACTGTTGCCCATTACTGTATTGTATGTTGTGCATTGCTGCTATGTTTATTGGGGGCATTTGTCCCCAATAAACATGCTACTATGCATTAACCCCTTCATTGCCTTAGCGGCTATCCGCTGTGGTAATGAAGCAGCATTAATGTATTTTAATAATATTGTGCGGGAGCAGGAGGCCCCCTGAGCTGAAGCGCATTTATTTGTGGCTCAGAGACCCCCTGCTTCCCGAGTTACAGGCCCAGGTTTGGGCCATCGGTTACAGTGTGGACGCCATATTTGTTGCGGGAACGCTATAAACATGGCGGCGACACTGCCACCCGATGACACATACCGGGGCCTGTAACTCGGGAAGCAGGGGGTCCCTGCTCCACAAAGCAATGCGGTTCAGCTCAGGGAACCCCCTGCTCACTGTACAGTATTATTAAAAATACATTCATGCTACTTCATTACCGTAGCACATAGCCGCGAAGGTAAGGAACGAGTCTTTATTGATGTGTGTTTTTTACTGATAGTGTAGATATGCAGGGGGTCTCCGGAGCAGAACCGCGTTGGTTTCAGCTCCGGGGACCCCGTGCTCCCCGAGATACAGGCCCCTTTTGGGGTGCCGGTATCCCTCTGCTTTGTTTACAGGTCGCGGTCACGTGATCGGGACCTTTAAACGCAGAGGGATACCGGCACCTCATAAAGGGGCCTGTATCTCGGGGAGCACGGTGTCCCCGGAGCTGAAACCAACGCGCTTCAGCTCCGAAGACCCCCTGCACATGTCCACTATCAGTAAAAGTTGTTTTTAAATACTTTATTTGTTGCCGATGTTTTCTCTGAGAGAGCGGCTTGTCTCTCTCAGCTGCAAACATCTATCGGCAGAAAAGGCCTTATCGGGAGCCAGGCTGTATCGGCACAGGCTCATCGGCAGCTTTGCTTTCGCAGTGCTTCGGCAGGGATCGGAAGGATTCGGCCCTTACTGAATACTGCGAGGGCAAATCGCCCAAAAAAAGCCTTTTCGCTATTCTTGCCGAAAATTTTGTATCGGGGCTTACTGCATGAGGCCCATAGTGTAATATTAAATGGCAAATTACTGAATTAATTTGTATTATAAGGCTTCCACAGCAGAATGAACTCTGTAGGACATACTGTATATATGACCTACCTATGTATTGTATATGAGTGTTACATGGTTGCAATATTTATGCAAAGGCTTCTGTCAGTAAAAAAAATTGATGACGTCACTTAAAGGCAATGACAGCACAGCCAATCAGAATGGCTTTGCTGCAATTGCCTTTAAGAAAATGTCATGAAAAGACACATGGCCGGACTCACATGGTACTTGAACCAATCAGAGTAGGGATGGAGTTCCCACGCTCTGATTGGCTGCCGTACAATGTGAGTCCGGCCATGTGTCTTTTCATGACGTTTTCTTAAAGGCAATTGCAGCAAAGCCATTCTGATTGGCTGTGCTGTCATTGCCTTTAAGTGACGTCATCAATTTTTTTTACATCGGCCAAAACACATGGTTTTCACGGCACAATCAGGGCCGTGGGAACCATATGACGACAAATGTGACGTCATAGGCCTTTAAAAGCCTATGGCGTCTCATTTTGAAGACAGACGCCGAGGAGGAAGGACCTCCTCCTGAAGATTGAAGACCTGGGCGTGGCACCGGACGCCAAGAAGACCCCGGAACAAGGTATTTTAATACAGATTCACATGGATTAAAACTAGAACAAGCCTTGATTGTCATGTTGTATTATTTTAATGTTTAATTTTTAATGTTTTTTTATTTCATGGTTTCCTGTTCCTGGATTGTGTCGTGGATGGTGTCGTGGATGGTGTCGTGGATTGGTTCGTGAGTAAGCTGATCAACGGGAGTCGGTGGGGGCAAGTAATGGTAAGTTTAAGAAAGAAATGTATTGAATGTAACTGTGTTTTTTGTTGCTTTTTCATGTGTTCATTTTTTTAAATGCATATCATTTGTTGCCACTGTATGTATGTATGTATGTATGTATGTCTACATATATATATACAGGGTAATAACTGATACTGTTGTTAAAGCTTGATATTCTGTATTGTTAATCATTGTGGCTATGCATAGATGTGTGGTAAATGTATTTTATTATTAGAGAGATGTACGTTTTGGGCTTCTAGGCCGTACAGTAGGTTATGGAAAGCCTTGCTTTAGTATATTGTAATTGTTGGTGTACTTTTTTCTATGTTTTGAAGTGGTTCTCTGTTACGATAGCTTTAGTTCATTGTGTAATTGGTATGGATGGTATTTTAATTGTTTAGGGATGTAATTGATGTGTGTTAATTCATTGATGGTGAGTTAATTGGATAAAATAATATACTTCTTGTGATGTATGGCGATTTGAGTGGGATTATTGTATTGTTAACATTGATTTGCAGCGTGTACATGTAGTTTACATGTTATGCTACATGTATACACTGTAAATGCAATGTTTTAAGAGGCATGTGAGCCTTCAGATTGAATGATTAAATGGCATTTGGTTAGGCAATTGGTTTTTAAATCATTGAGGATGTTATGCATAAGTGTTGTTGGCATTGCAGGATGGCTTCACCCCTTAATTACCTTTCAGGTTAGTACCCGATAAGGTGATTAAGGGGTTCAGTGTTATGTTACTGGTATTCAAATGTTTTGGCTATTTATTATTTTGGCAACGGACACCAAGGATTATGCTGGCAATGGAGACTTCTTATTGATGAGGTTAGTACAATTTAATTCACTTTATTACCGTATTGAATGTGTTTAATAATGGCCAAATAATGTATTATACCTACGTGGATAATATTTATTTGGCTCATTATTGTACTGTATGTGCTGGGGGAGGGGGTATAGGCCCCAAGGGTATTTGGTAGTACTCCCCTGTGGATAGTGGGTGAGGGTGGTTGGGCCTCAGGGTTGGGGGGGTTAGTGGGAGAGGGTATGTGGGTGATGGTGGGTTAACCCCTTAATGACTGTAGCGGTTAATAACCGTTATGGTGATTAAGGGGTTAGGGGACATTACATAGAATGTTTTAATTATTGTGTCTGTTTTGCAGAAGCGGATGGAGCATGGGCAAGATGAAGATGAGGATGGCCTTCATCGTGGCAGCCGTACATGGGTGAGTGCTACATGTATTTAATGTCTTTATTGGTGTGTATGTATTGTAAATGGACAACTGCACTATTATCCTTTTGTGGATAATAGTACTGTTGCCCATTACTGTATTGTATGTTGTGCATTGCTGCTATGTTTATTGGGGGCATTTGTCCCCAATAAACATGCTACTATGCATTAACCCCTTCATTGCCTTAGCGGCTATCCGCTGTGGTAATGAAGCAGCATTAATGTATTTTAATAATATTGTGCGGGAGCAGGAGGCCCCCTGAGCTGAAGCGCATTTATTTGTGGCTCAGAGACCCCCTGCTTCCCGAGTTACAGGCCCAGGTTTGGGCCATCGGTTACAGTGTGGACGCCATATTTGTTGCGGGAACGCTATAAACATGGCGGCGACACTGCCACCCGATGACACATACCGGGGCCTGTAACTCGGGAAGCAGGGGGTCCCTGCTCCACAAAGCAATGCGGTTCAGCTCAGGGAACCCCCTGCTCACTGTACAGTATTATTAAAAATACATTCATGCTACTTCATTACCGTAGCACATAGCCGCGAAGGTAAGGAACGAGTCTTTATTGATGTGTGTTTTTTACTGATAGTGTAGATATGCAGGGGGTCTCCGGAGCAGAACCGCGTTGGTTTCAGCTCCGGGGACCCCGTGCTCCCCGAGATACAGGCCCCTTTTGGGGTGCCGGTATCCCTCTGCTTTGTTTACAGGTCGCGGTCACGTGATCGGGACCTTTAAACGCAGAGGGATACCGGCACCTCATAAAGGGGCCTGTATCTCGGGGAGCACGGTGTCCCCGGAGCTGAAACCAACGCGCTTCAGCTCCGAAGACCCCCTGCACATGTCCACTATCAGTAAAAGTTGTTTTTAAATACTTTATTTGTTGCCGATGTTTTCTCTGAGAGAGCGGCTTGTCTCTCTCAGCTGCAAACATCTATCGGCAGAAAAGGCCTTATCGGGAGCCAGGCTGTATCGGCACAGGCTCATCGGCAGCTTTGCTTTCGCAGTGCTTCGGCAGGGATCGGAAGGATTCGGCCCTTACTGAATACTGCGAGGGCAAATCGCCCAAAAAAAGCCTTTTCGCTATTCTTGCCGAAAATTTTGTATCGGGGCTTAATGCATGAGGCCCATAGTGTAATATTAAATGGCAAATTACTGAATTAATTTGTATTATAAGGCTTCCACAGCAGAATGAACTCTGTAGGACATACTGTATATATGACCTACCTATGTATTGTATATGAGTGTTACATGGTTGCAATATTTATGCAAAGGCTTCTGTCAGTAAAAAAAATTGATGACGTCACTTAAAGGCAATGACAGCACAGCCAATCAGAATGGCTTTGCTGCAATTGCCTTTAAGAAAATGTCATGAAAAGACACATGGCCGGACTCACATGGTACTTGAACCAATCAGAGTAGGGATGGAGTTCCCACGCTCTGATTGGCTGCCGTACAATGTGAGTCCGGCCATGTGTCTTTTCATGACGTTTTCTTAAAGGCAATTGCAGCAAAGCCATTCTGATTGGCTGTGCTGTCATTGCCTTTAAGTGACGTCATCAATTTTTTTTACATCGGCCAAAACACATGGTTTTCACGGCACAATCAGGGCCGTGGGAACCATATGACGACAAATGTGACGTCATAGGCCTTTAAAAGCCTATGGCGTCTCATTTTGAAGACAGACGCCGAGGAGGAAGGACCTCCTCCTGAAGATTGAAGACCTGGGCGTGGCACCGGACGCCAAGAAGACCCCGGAACAAGGTATTTTAATACAGATTCACATGGATTAAAACTAGAACAAGCCTTGATTGTCATGTTGTATTATTTTAATGTTTAATTTTTAATGTTTTTTTATTTCATGGTTTCCTGTTCCTGGATTGTGTCGTGGATGGTGTCGTGGATGGTGTCGTGGATTGGTTCGTGAGTAAGCTGATCAACGGGAGTCGGTGGGGGCAAGTAATGGTAAGTTTAAGAAAGAAATGTATTGAATGTAACTGTGTTTTTTGTTGCTTTTTCATGTGTTCATTTTTTTAAATGCATATCATTTGTTGCCACTGTATGTATGTATGTATGTATGTATGTATGTCTACATATATATATACAGGGTAATAAATGATACTGTTGTTAAAGCTTGATATTCTGTATTGTTAATCATTGTAGCTATGCATAGATGTGTGGTAAATGTATTTTATTATTAGAGAGATGTAAGTTTTGGGCTTCTAGGCCGTACAGTAGGTTATGGAAAGCCTTGCTTTAGTATATTGTAATTGTTGGTGTACTTTTTTCTATGTTTTGAAGTGGTTCTCTGTTACGATAGCTTTAGTTCATTGCGTAATTGGTATGGATGGTATTTTAATTGTTTAGGGATGTAATTGATGTGTGTTAATTCATTGATGGTGAGTTAATTGGATAAAATAATATACTTCTTGTGATGTATGGCAATTTGAGTGGGATTATTGTATTGTTAACATTGATTTGCAGCGTGTACATGTAGTTTACATGTTATGCTACATGTATACACTGTAAATGCAATGTTTTAAGAGGCATGTGAGCCTTCAGATTGAATGATTAAATGGCATTTGGTTAGGCAATTGGTTTTTAAATCATTGAGGATGTTATGCATAAGTGTTGTTGGCATTGCAGGATGGCTTCACCCCTTAATTACCTTTCAGGTTAGTACCCGATAAGGTGATTAAGGGGTTCAGTGTTATGTTACTGGTATTCAAATGTTTTGGCTATTTATTATTTTGGCAACGGACACCAAGGATTATGCTGGCGATGGAGACTTCTTATTGATGAGGTTAGTACAATTTAATTCACTTTATTACCGTATTGAATGTGTTTAATAATGGCCAAATAATGTATTATACCTATGTGGATAATATTTATTTGGCTCATTATTGTACTGTATGTGCTGGGGGAGGGGGTATAGGCCCCAAGGGTATTTGGTAGTACTCCCCTGTGGATAGTGGGTGAGGGTGGTTGGGCCTCAGGGTTGGGGGGGTTAGTGGGAGAGGGTATGTGGGTGATGGTGGGTTAACCCCTTAATGACTGTAGCGGTTAATAACCGTTATGGTGATTAAGGGGTTAGGGGACATTACATAGAATGTTTTAATTATTGTGTCTGTTTTGCAGAAGCGGATGGGGCATGGGCAAGATGAAGATGAGGATGGCCTTCATCGTGGCAGCCGTACATGGGTGAGTGCTACATGTATTTAATGTCTTTATTGGTGTGTATGTATTGTAAATGGACAACTGCACTATTATCCTTTTGTGGATAATAGTACTGTTGCCCATTACTGTATTGTATGTTGTGCATTGCTGCTATGTTTATTGGGGGCATTTGTCCCCAATAAACATGCTACTATGCATTAACCCCATCATTGCCTTAGCGGCTATCCGCTGTGGTAATGAAGCAGCATTAATGTATTTTAATAATATTGTGCGGGAGCAGGAGGCCCCCTGAGCTGAAGCGCATTTATTTGTGGCTCAGAGACCCCCTGCTTCCCGAGTTACAGGCCCAGGTTTGGGCCATCGGTTACAGTGTGGACGCCATATTTGTTGCGGGAACGCTATAAACATGGCGGCGACACTGCCACCCGATGACACATACCGGGGCCTGTAACTCGGGAAGCAGGGGGTCCCTGCTCCACAAAGCAATGCGGTTCAGCTCAGGGAACCCCCTGCTCACTGTACAGTATTATTAAAAATACATTCATGCTACTTCATTACCGTAGCACATAGCCGCGAAGGTAAGGAACGAGTCTTTATTGATGTGTGTTTTTTACTGATAGTGTAGATATGCAGGGGGTCTCCGGAGCAGAACCGCGTTGGTTTCAGCTCCGGGGACCCCGTGCTCCCCGAGATACAGGCCCCTTTTGGGGTGCCGGTATCCCTCTGCTTTGTTTACAGGTCGCGGTCACGTGATCGGGACCTTTAAACGCAGAGGGATACCGGCACCTCATAAAGGGGCCTGTATCTCGGGGAGCACGGTGTCCCCGGAGCTGAAACCAACGCGCTTCAGCTCCGAAGATCCCCTGCACATGTCCACTATCAGTAAAAGTTGTTTTTAAATACTTTATTTGTTGCCGATGTTTGCTCTGAGAGAGCGGCTTGTCTCTCTCAGCTGCAAACATCTATCGGCAGAAAAGGCCTTATCGGGAGCCAGGCTGTATCGGCACAGGCTCATCGGCAGCTTTGCTTTCGCAGTGCTTCGGCAGGGATCGGAAGGATTCGGCCCTTACTGAATACTACGAGGGCAAATCGCCCAAAAAAAGCCTTTTCGCTATTCTTGCCGAAAATGTTGTATCGGGGCTTACTGCATGAGGCCCATAGTGTAATATTAAATGGCAAATTACTGAATTAATTTGTATTATAAGGCTTCCACAGCAGAATGAACTCTGTAGGACATACTGTATATATGACCTACCTATGTATTGTATATGAGTGTTACATGGTTGCAATATTTATGCAAAGGCTTCTGTCAGTAAAAAAAATTGATGACGTCACTTAAAGGCAATGACAGCACAGCCAATCAGAATGGCTTTGCTGCAATTGCCTTTAAGAAAATGTCATGAAAAGACACATGGCCGGACTCACATGGTACTTGAACCAATCAGAGTAGGGATGGAGTTCCCACGCTCTGATTGGCTGCCGTACAATGTGAGTCCGGCCATGTGTCTTTTCATGACGTTTTCTTAAAGGCAATTGCAGCAAAGCCATTCTGATTGGCTGTGCTGTCATTGCCTTTAAGTGACGTCATCAATTTTTTTTACATCGGCCAAAACACATGGTTTTCACGGCACAATCAGGGCCGTGGGAACCATATGACGACAAATGTGACGTCATAGGCCTTTAAAAGCCTATGGCGCCTCATTTTGAAGACAGACGCCGAGGAGGAAGGACCTCCTCCTGAAGATTGAAGACCTGGGCGTGGCACCGGACGCCAAGAAGACCCCGGAACAAGGTATTTTAATACAGATTCACATGGATTAAAACTAGAACAAGCCTTGATTGTCATGTTGTATTATTTTAATGTTTAATTGTTAATGTTTTTTTATTTCATGGTTTTCTGTTCCTGGATTGTGTCGTGGATGGTGTCGTGGATGGTGTCGTGGATTGGTTCGTGAGTAAGCTGATCAACGGGAGTCGGTGGGGGCAAGTAATGGTAAGTTTAAGAAAGAAATGTATTGAATGTAACTGTGTTTTTTGTTGCTTTTTCATGTGTTCATTTTTTTAAATGCATATCATTTGTTGCCACTGTATGTATGTATGTATGTATGTATGTCTACATATATATATACAGGGTAATAAATGATACTGTTGTTAAAGCTTGATATTCTGTATTGTTAATCATTGTGGCTATGCATAGATGTGTGGTAAATGTATTTTATTATTAGAGAGATGTAAGTTTTGGGCTTCTAGGCCGTACAGTAGGTTATGGAAAGCCTTGCTTTAGTATATTGTAATTGTTGGTGTACTTTTTTCTATGTTTTGAAGTGGTTCTCTGTTACGATAGCTTTAGTTCATTGTGTAATTGGTATGGATGGTATTTTAATTGTTTAGGGATGTAATTGATGTGTGTTAATTCATTGATGGTGAGTTAATTGGATAAAATAATATACTTCTTGTGATGTATGGCGATTTGAGTGGGATTATTGTATTGTTAACATTGATTTGCAGCGTGTACATGTAGTTTACATGTTATGCTACATGTATACACTGTAAATGCAATGTTTTAAGAGGCATGTGAGCCTTCAGATTGAATGATTAAATGGCATTTGGTTAGGCAATTGGTTTTTAAATCATTGAGGATGTTATGCATAAGTGTTGTTGGCATTGCAGGATGGCTTCACCCCTTAATTACCTTTCAGGTTAGTACCCGATAAGGTGATTAAGGGGTTCAGTGTTATGTTACTGGTATTCAAATGTTTTGGCTATTTATTATTTTGGCAACGGACACCAAGGATTATGCTGGCGATGGAGACTTCTTATTGATGAGGTTAGTACAATTTAATTCACTTTATTACCGTATTGAATGTGTTTAATAATGGCCAAATAATGTATTATACCTATGTGGATAATATTTATTTGGCTCATTATTGTACTGTATGTGCTGGGGGAGGGGGTATAGGCCCCAAGGGTATTTGGTAGTACTCCCCTGTGGATAGTGGGTGAGGGTGGTTGGGCCTCAGGGTTGGGGGGGTTAGTGGGAGAGGGTATGTGGGTGATGGTGGGTTAACCCCTTAATGACTGTAGCGGTTAATAACCGTTATGGTGATTAAGGGGTTAGGGGACATTACATAGAATGTTTTAATTATTGTGTCTGTTTTGCAGAAGCGGATGGAGCATGGGCAAGATGAAGATGAGGATGGCCTTCATCGTGGCAGCCGTACATGGGTGAGTGCTACATGTATTTAATGTCTTTATTGGTGTGTATGTATTGTAAATGGACAACTGCACTATTATCCTTTTGTGGATAATAGTACTGTTGCCCATTACTGTATTGTATGTTGTGCATTGCTGCTATGTTTATTGGGGGCATTTGTCCCCAATAAACATGCTACTATGCATTAACCCCTTCATTGCCTTAGCGGCTATCCGCTGTGGTAATGAAGCAGCATTAATGTATTTTAATAATATTGTGCGGGAGCAGGAGGCCCCCTGAGCTGAAGCGCATTTATTTGTGGCTCAGAGACCCCCTGCTTCCCGAGTTACAGGCCCAGGTTTGGGCCATCGGTTACAGTGTGGATGCCATATTTGTTGCGGGAACGCTATAAACATGGCGGCGACACTGCCACCCGATGACACATACCGGGGTCTGTAACTCGGGAAGCAGGGGGTCCCTGCTCCACAAAGCAATGCGGTTCAGCTCAGGGAACCCCCTGCTCACTGTACAGTATTATTAAAAATACATTCATGCTACTTCATTACCGTAGCACATAGCCGCGAAGGTAAGGAACGAGTCTTTATTGATGTGTGTTTTTTACTGATAGTGTAGATATGCAGGGGTCTCCGGAGCAGAACCGCGTTGGTTTCAGCTCCGGGGACCCCGTGCTCCCCGAGATACAGGCCCCTTTTGGGGTGCCGGTATCCCTCTGCTTTGTTTACAGGTCGCGGTCACGTGATCGGGACCTTTAAACGCAGAGGGATACCGGCACCTCATAAAGGGGCCTGTATCTCGGGGAGCACGGTGTCCCCGGAGCTGAAACCAACGCGCTTCAGCTCCGAAGACCCCCTGCACATGTCCACTATCAGTAAAAGTTGTTTTTAAATACTTTATTTGTTGCCGATGTTTGCTCTGAGAGAGCGGCTTGTCTCTCTCAGCTGCAAACATCTATCGGCAGAAAAGGCCTTATCGGGAGCCAGGCTGTATCGGCACAGGCTCATCGGCAGCTTTGCTTTCGCAGTGCTTCGGCAGGGATCGGAAGGATTCGGCCCTTACTGAATACTGCGAGGGCAAATCGCCCAAAAAAAGCCTTTTCGCTATTCTTGCCGAAAATTTTGTATCGGGGCTTACTGCATGAGGCCCATAGTGTAATATTAAATGGCAAATTACTGAATTAATTTGTATTATAAGGCTTCCACAGCAGAATGAACTCTGTAGGACATACTGTATATATGACCTACTTATGTATTGTATATGAGTGTTACATGGTTGCAATATTTATGCAAAGGCTTCTGTCAGTAACTCTTGCATTTTGTGCCAACAATTATTTAGCAATAGTAATAATATACATGTTGTACATGTTAAAGTGTGGAATATAAAACTTATTCTACATTATAGATTTTTGAGCCTCTTTCACATTCTGTTTTACCCTCTTGGAGCTCACCTACAGTAGTATCCTGTCCTAAAAAAGAAGATGATTTAATTGTGTTGCAGCTATAAAAATGCAATAAGTTTATTTACAACATATTCCACAGTGCAGTCCAATAAGATTGGAGGATCAAAACAATAACATATCAAACATTAACAAACATTGTTACAGTAGGTAAGGACAGCCCTGCCCCAAGGAGCTTACAGTCTATAAGGAAGGGTGTGTTTCGGATAGCTGCATGTTATTTGAAGGAGTTTGCATTGGGAAAAATGTAAATTAAATTGTCTACAGATAGAGCTGTGAGAGAAGGGTGAGGTGTTAAGATTGAAAGGCTTTATTATACCTCTAAAATATTTGACTAATATTACCAATTTTACCATTAATACAATAACAGAGAAGCAGTAACATCAGGAATATCAGCTTACAGCAGCAAATGACTAACACCCTTTGGCAGCCCTTCGGCTGCCACCTTTTCTGTGTCTTGGGTGATGTATCTTCATAATATGGGGAGCGGAGGATTCCAAGCGGGGAAAGATAATAAAAAAGTGAAAAATATGTTGTAGTCGTACAGCAAATATGACAGCTGGTTGAAAAAACTATGTATTTGCACTCACATAGCCCTTAAGGGCCAAAGGCATTTCCATAAGGAATGTGTTCTTTACACTTTAAGAATATAAAAGTATGCACTCACAATGTACAGTAACAAACATTAAAAGATTATGTAGATTGGGGAACAGAACTTGAAAGCCAAGTCTGAATCTCCCTCGTATACCCTGTTCTCCTATCTTGATATGCTTTTAATGTTTGTTACGTTGTAAGTGCACACTTTTATATTGATGTGTTCGATTATATAAAGTATAAATGATCGACACTATTGGTCTCTATCTTTTGTTCCATGAGATCATCCACTACTGTACACCTGAGAAGAGCTCTCACAAGAGAATATTACTCCTTTCTTCTACATTGCTTACTGAAGTGCACTTAACCCTTATGGGCTATGTGAGAGCATAGAAATTGTTCTATAAATCAGCCATCATATTTGTCGAACTACTAAACTATATTTTTCTCTTTTGATATTTTCCCTGTGTAGCCCTGGTCCCCTTACAAGCGCGGGTCCCCAGCTATGGGACCTTCCCCGCGCTCTCCCTGGCATAAGGGCAGGTGCGGTTAGTTAGGGCGGTGCGGCAAGATAGACAGCAGCAGGAGGTGCAGGGAGGCTCCAGTGGCTCTCTACTGGTTGGTGCCGCCATCCGGGCGGACGCCACCATGTTGGAGTTGACCGCGCTTGCGCGAACACTTGCGCAGGTGTGGACGAGTACGGCGGCCATTTTAGAGGTGGCAGAGCAAATGCAGGAGAAGGCAGAGAGGCAGGCCCTCTAGAGGTTGCGCATGCGCACGGAAGTGGCGCGGCGGCCATTAGGATAGCGCAGGCGCAGACAGAGAAAGGTAGGCGGCCATTAGAGAGGCGCCCATGCAGTCTCTATAGGCAAGAACCTCCTTGGGAACTACACTTCCCAGGAGGCATAGCTGCAGGCAGTCAGATGTTTGAGCTTAGCCAATAGGGTTGAGGAATCCTCCTATTTAGGGGAGGATTTAGTTAGGGATATTAGCAGGCTGGCAGGAAGGAAGTCACTCAGGATGGGGGAGCAGATGGGGAGGAGGTAGGTGTGCAGTGTAGGGACCCATGCACTTGGCCAGAGTACCCTCCCCAGGCCCCAGATTGCCCTTAGTCACCAGTGAGTTGCTGCAGGTAGGGACAGACCCAGATAGGGAGGCTGCCACTTTAACTGAGCAGGATAGCTAGTTGCAACAGTGTGGTTTGCAGTGCAGCCAGAGTAGTTGGCTTTGGCTATGTCAGGGAAAGGCCCCTCATAGAAAGAAGGGGGGTTGCTCTCTAAGTTACACATTGTTATGTAACATCACCAGTGCCAGTTGCACGTGGTGAACTGCCAGAGTCTGGGATCAGACAGTATCTACAGCAAGAGATCTTCTGCATGCAAGGACTAGGGTAGAGGTATACCCCCAGGGCCCAGTTAGTCCCCTGAGACACTGTAGAGGAATAACTGTATGTTACAGGGACTGCCTTAAAAAAGGGACTCCTTCACCATACTCAGAGAGAGAAAGATGATGCAGGACAAGAGCCTGACTGTCAGTACAGCGTGATAGCTGAAAGAGCATCTGACTCCATAGCAGAGACTGTTATTAAAGGATCGTCCGGCTGGGGATCCCTCCCTTGGGGTGTCAGTGTGTGTATCCATTCCTGTAGAGTGCAGCGCAGTGCATCGTGGGATCACATTGCAGAGCTGCTGATCACTCAAGGATTATCCTGGTTAGGACAATTACCAGGAAGATAGTATATATTAAGTGCACCAATGGGCCCCAACACAGGGAAGCGCTATCCCTCACACACACAATCACCTTCTTTTTGTGGACACTCAAGGGATAAAGTGCCCAAGCACATTATTATCAAAGGGACTGAGGGTGATGTGATGATAGACATGTGGGCTGAGGGGATGGTATGCATTCAGGGTGATGCAATGTTATTCATATGATGTAATGATGTATTGATGTTATGCAAAGAGAGTTTCATTGAAGTTACCGTTCATGCTCAGTAAATACTGTTTATTCACATTTTGTGTATTTACTGTATGATTGTTCTGGTGAGGGCACACTCCCACCACGTTGGGATCCCTCATCAGTGGAGGCGCTGCACCGAGTGTAAGTATATATCCCATGTTCCCCGTGGCGGGAGCTCAACCCTCCTGGTTGCCAAACAGGTACAGCACCACACTGATAAGTAATCAGATACACCTACCCACTCCAATCTCACTTAGGGTGGGGGTGAGGGCTACACCTGTTAAAATCGTGCATTCCACATATTACAAAGAAACATCTCTAGAACTAATAGGATGTTCATATTGGGTTTTAATCTGCAATTTGTTTTCCATTTCTTATATACCCTTGATTATCACTTTAAGTTATATTATCACTGTTTCATGTTCACAATAAGTGATTGAGGAGTGCCCTATACTGTTTTAGCTTTATTTCTAAGAGAGTCTGAGGTGAAGTGAAAGAGATGGGTGACATTTTATAATGGATTTGCATCTGACGCGGATCGACCCCTTCTTTTGACCCAGGGATATCCGGGGCTCAGTACCAAAAAAGACTGATCAGTAATGGCAGATTACGCATGGGGTAAGTAATACATTTTTTAAAATGTATTTACTTGATTGCCAATGTGGCTATCTAGCCAGATGAAGGGCTTAGGTACCCACCGCCACAAGCAATGGATAAAACAGCTAGAGTTTGATTACTGTATGTCCTTATTTTATTGTAATTTATATTAAATGTCTTTTTGTAATGCTTTTCTATGGGCAATATCCCTATTAGGCACATTTGTCTATTAGGGCTATTTACTATTACTGTAGGGGGGTTGTTGGGGGTAGAGGAAATGAGAGATGGGGTCAATTGCCCCAGGGAGGGTGGTTGCTGGTTAGGTCTCCTGGGGGGGGGGAGGAGGGGTGGCGGCAGTGGTTAACACTGGTTACCTTAGTGTTAATAAAGTGTACTTTTATATTTATATTAACCCCCTTTGCAGTCCTTTTTGATGAACAAGTCATGGACTATTTGATCCGTTGACTAGTAAGGGGTTAACATGTACTGCAATGTATTTTAATTACAATTTTTTCATCTCTTTAAGGCAGGTTTAGCCTATCTTGTCTTACAGTAGATATATTAAAACCAAATCCATGTGCAGTATTTGGTGGGGGGAGGGGCGAATTTTACCTAAACTACCCGGGAAATTCTAGGAAGCGGATTTGAGGGTTCCGCCCAACTTTAAAAGTGAAGACAGCTGAAGAATAAACAGACACCCACAGCACAGAGATACAGGGGGTAGGAGGTGACCATCTTCAGGTATTTGAAGTATCTTTCTTTTCCGGATTATTTTAACCTGTCCACGGCTTCTTAATGGATAGGAGCCATGAAGGTGAAACATAATTGGCAGACTCTCTGTTTCTAAGTGTGTCTGAGGTTTAGTTTAAGGAAAGTTTGTACAATATTGCGTAAGGGTTAGGGAAAATACAAGTATTTTGTGAAAATAAAGAGCAATTATGCAAGGCTAGTGAATTCACATAAAATCAATTTATAATTATCATAGCAAGATTTAATAGGTTAAAACTTGGTTAATAGTGCCAATTAAAAAGTAACCAGACATGAATATTTAAAAATCAATTTTTAAAGTTTATCCTGGAAACGTTTGTAAATATTGTAAGAGGCTTATAGTTGTTCTAAATGATATTATCCATTCTCTTGCACTAGTTTATCCATTCCTCAAATATATTTTTACAGAAAGGGGGCTCTGTAAATCTGACCTGAACTTTATTATTGGGGAATGAAAACAAAACAATTATCCTCTACACAAAATCGATTTTGTGAATTAAAGTATCACTCATCCTCCTGTATTCTATTACACATATCAATTGTTCAATTCATATACAATGTCTAGTCCCAATGGAGTAATTCTGTAGATCATATAACAAATATGTTGCATACTTGTACTGTATATGTTGTATTTATTATAGCATGTGTATGCCATTGTGAGCAGTTATGTTTAATTTGCATGAGATCTGTTTGTTTCTTGAATGATAATAATTATTGACATGCTTCTTTTAATTAACTATTGCTGTAATTTAATCCATGCTCGTCTGTGTTTTATTTTTGTTTTCTTGCAATGAGTATGAACATATACTATTTATTAAACTCCAATGTCAGTTTTTGGAGGGGGTAGCTGATTTAATGCAAGTATTCTAACTAGCTAATATATATATATATTTATATATATATTAATTTGCTACAACATACAAAGCCAAGATTGACATAAAATCAATCTGGAGTGGGGTAGTTCATAAGAAACATCACTTTAAAGAATATGAACCAAAGAAATTCATCATTAAACTGTGATAGTGGCCCTCTCACAAAAAAACTCTCATTGGCTTCAATGCCACAAAAGCAGTATATCAAAACCAGTCATCTGAGAGTGTTTCATACAAGTACTTGAACGGTTTACCATTGGATGTCCCCAGAAAAAAAGTGTGTGATTATAATGTACTATTGTTTAAAGATTTCATACCAAATATAGAATAATAGGAATTTACATTTGTCATTATTAGGATGCATTTGTGAATGTACTGTAATTGCAATTGTAAAACTCTGTCGTAATTAAATAGCTAATTTCATTTTCTAAACCGTTTAACAAAAATTAAAATGTAATCAAATTATCTGTGGATAAACTAATGCTGTGCAATTGAGTTACATAAATAAAAAAATAAAAAAATCTGCCATGTCAAACCTGTTAGCAATTCAACACACATGGCTAAGATGCCTCTTTTTAATATATTAGATATGATACAAGACGTTTGTAACAGGAGGAAGCCGGGCCCAAAGGTAGAGTAAGCTGACTTTTCTGTGTTGCTATCGGTATGGAGCTTAGCCCTCCAGCCCATAGATAGGGTTTGAGCAGTGTGATAGTTAGCGCTCCATATACTGTAGGAGCTAGGCCTTGTTTGTTTGTTTTTTGTTACTCCTGTTATGCTGATCATAAGCTGTGTTTTATGTTGTGGAAACGTCAGCTAATTAAAAGCCTGAATTATTTTCTCCAAATCAAGTCTCCTGTTTTAAACCTGTAGCCCTCTTTCTTACGCTCTAGAGTGACTATGGGTACTGCACACACCTGTGGGCTCCAGGAGATCTGAGCCCCCGCTAACTGGGAGCCTGGGGTACTAAGTAACTTATTGGCAGCGCCTCCACTTACCCAGGATCCCCATTGCGTAAGATTCCCCTGGGTAAGAACAATAGCAACACACATAGGATTTGAACTGGTTTTACTGGAATGCAAGAATAAACCCTTGTTACTTACTCATAATGAGAACACATATCACACACTTATATATTATACTATTCTTATAAGGCTAGTGGCTCAGCCATTAAGGAGTAATGTCTCGGTCCCGTCACCGCGTACCCCAAACCGTATCCATGTACTGTAATATGATTTTAGGCTCAGTCCTTTGGCCACTCCTCTTAGTGTCCCCAAAGAGTGTTCCCTAAGGCGGGATCAGCGCCTGTTGACCGGAGTTGGTGCACTTTTGTAAATACCTTCTGGTCACTGCGGTGACCGGTAACAACTTCGAAAAGGATCCGCCGATCCAGCGCCTGGCTTTCTGATGTCACGATGCCCAGCAGTCTGGTCCCAGACGACTAGCAACAACCTTGGCTCTGCACACTTTGTCCCTATCTGTTGTACAGTAAGGGCTGATGTCGCTATCACTACAGGGTATCCCTGCAGCACACAATCTACTGTGACTCAGGGAATCTCCTAGGGCCTACAGGGAAGATCTAACCTATGCAGGTGGGTCACGGACCCCCTGCACCCACATTACCTCTTCCCTTGCTCCTCCGTTGCCCCCTGGCTAGCGTGGTCTCTCCCCCATGCTTCCCTTTCCTGCCTCCATGAATCCGGCCCTCTCATTTGCTCCCTGGCAGGTGACTTCGCTAAGGCTCCTGGGAGTTGTAGTTACTGGCTGAGCCTCTATCTTATTGGCCAGTCGTTCGCACGCTTGCACTGCGCATGCGCAACCTCTCTCCCGTCTGAAAGTGCCCCCCTTACTATTGTGCAACAACATGGCGGCGCCCTATGCTGTTGGGCCGCCGTGGAACCTTACAACACTCCCCCAAGAGACACACTGCTGCAAAAGGGAAAGCAACCCAACACATCCCTACAAACCTCTGCATGCCTCTCGTAAAACATTCCAATGTGATTTGTTGCAAATGCATATATTAGCTGCTGTAGTACAAGGTCCTCAGTCCTTTCCAGGACACAACCCATTTAACAAAGTTGTGAGGATGAGGATCTCAATTTTATGTAGTAGGAGGTACTGTAGGTCCCCTCACTAGCAATCTGTTTTATTAAACTGTGGTACAAAATAGAATCTTAAATACAGTATGTACTGTAACACGAAAGAGTCTAATAAGCTTTTGTAGGCTAGTAAATCTAATTATGCTCGTCAACATGAGATATATTTCATGGAGAATGTAGAAATATAATATCTTTTCATCTAGTTATCGGAAAATATCTATGATTAATAGGGATTGCTGGCAAGTTCTTTGCACACCATACTGTATAATGAATCTACAGTACAAGGTAAACTGCAATTTAACCTATTCAAAAGTCTGATATTGAAAAAAAAAAAAACACTTGAATCCAGCACAAAATATATCTACAAAGTACAAAGGCCATATCTACTTTGGTTGTTAGTCATCCACATATCAGCACTTAATTGGCATTGTAAAATACTGATTACTGTCTATAAAAGCTCATGAGGGCTTTCCATAAATAACTTAAATATTGAGATATCAGGGCCTTTTCATTAAACTTTGATATTGGCAATACAAAATCAAAGAATGGCGTTGATGTGATAAAAAAATTGGCATTTTATACATATTTATGAAGAATTATCTGTGACTAATGGCACATTTTGACATCACATTTGCATGAACTTTTAATCCAATTTGCAGCAATACTGGCAGAGGAAGAGAGAAAGGGAGAGAAAGACAAATTTAGGAAATGTTCCATATACTGCATATACCTCAAAATGGTAATGATAGCAGTGAGCACACCAGAGATACCTGGTAAATCTGCAAATTTAAATATGTAAAATGTATTCTAATTATTTATATATTTCCTAGGTATCTTAGATGTCCAGGTGTTTCGAGGAGTGCCGGTATACAGTACGTGGAAACAAAACATACAAAAATTGGTGCAATATGTTTTTGAGTGAATAAAATAAGTAGATTTCTCCAAAGTCCAAAGAAATTTGTACTCACAAATTTCTCAATCTTTAAGTGTGTGCAAAGGTTTCTTTGCGGTGCTGTAGCGGGAATCTCTGCAAGCGAAAAATAGTGTACACTGATAAAACTTTATGTAAAGTAGATATGATAAAACATACTCACATGGTGCTAAATCAAATACAGCATTTTGATCATAAAATCAATGCAGACGGCTGGAAGGTGGAAGCTGCAGCGGTCTCCTTACTCCTGTAGTCAATTGGGCTCGTGTTGCCAGTCTCCGTACTTCCGGGTGGAATCCCCGAATGATAGACAGGAGGCAGGTAGCACTGTGTGGCGCCTCCCACCTAGATTGTAAGCTCTTTGGTGCAGGGATTTCCTTTCCTATTGCCTGATTTGCAATGCTTATTCTATTATTATAATTCTCTGTACTGTATTATTTGTGAAGGCCTGAGTAAACTTTTGGCACTATATAAATAAAGATATACATACATACATTTTACAAGTTTCCCTCATTTGCATACAAAGTTTGGGAAATATGACTGTGTGCAAAAACATCTATTTTCATTCGGAAATGCACTTATGGGATTTTAATCAATATTACCTTTTTAGTCAAAGTACAAGTTATATTGTAGGCTAATCATTAGAACAGGCTTAAATAATGCAGACAGCATGTGCAAAGACAGTATGAGCAGCTTCAAAAGATCGGTATATTCATTTGACTGGAACAAAACATTTACCAAACATTTTCAACAGTTGAACATTCACTCAAATGCGTACCCCACCAGATTGTCCTTCCATGGCCGATGCCTTGCATGGCGCAAAACGCCATTAATGCAGTCTCTAACGCCTTTCATTACAGGATCTGTAATTGAAAAAAAGCGCCGCAATTCCTCCAGAATGGTCTTTCTTAAATTGTCAGGAAGCGCCTTTTTTACGCGATTTCCTTCGTAGTTCACTTGGAAGGTCCAGTTGCAGAACAACAAGTAGGACACATGGTGCTTAAAAATTAACAAGGCATACTTGTGGGGTGCACCAGCACTCATCACCCTATTCTTCTCCCTGAGTGCCGGTGGCATATGGCGCAGGATGATGTCGGGCACCGTATCGATGCTAGCGAATGTAGGTCTTCTCTGAGCGGGTGTGCTTGGGGCGGCGGGCGAGGGTAGGTTGTCTGGGAGGAAGCTTTCGTCCTGTCTTGGTTGCCGTGTTGTCTCCTGGTGTGGTCTTGATGGGGTTGTCATGTCCTCCTCAATGGCATACATGTACACTAAATCTTCTGGTGGAGGGGGTGCGTTTGGTGATGGAAGGGGGTCGATGCTCCCAATCATCACATCCATGCCACCCTCCTGCTCTGGCGTCGGGGAAACAGGGGCATGAACACAGAGCAAATGATGTATCCCCACTATGTCAGCCTCTATCTTCTCCATCCGTCGATCCATCCGTTGATCCATATTTAGCATCCGTTGCTCCATATTTAGCATGGTCTCCAGAAGCAGATCTATCTTTGCCAGCACAATAGAGTTCTAACGAGCTGCTTCTTGTGCATAGCATGCTGTGGACAACTGGGTGGATGGGTGCTATGGAGGATGAGATGGGGGTTCCATGAAGAGAAGCGGCAGCGTCATCGAACAAGGGTGGAGGAGGTGACCTATGGATATCCGGTAGAGGAGAAGCGGCAGCGTCATCGAAGAGGGATGAGAAAGTGACCTCTGGATTTCCGGGTGAGAAGCAGAGTCGTCTAAGCGCAAAGGAGAAAGTGACCCGTGGATTTCAGAGGCACCAGCGGCAGCGTCGTCGAAGAGCAGTAGCGAAGATGGCCTGTGGGTTTCCGGGCGGGCGGCGGCAGGGTCAAGGATGAGTAGTGGAGAAGACGGGCTGAAGATTTCCGGCACAGCGGCGGCAGAGTCGTCGAAGCGTATGGGAGGAAGTAGTCTGCGGGTTCGATGGGTTGGCTGCCATTTGTTTTGCGTGGAGTGTACATCACCATATTTCTTCTTGACATGATAAGGCTGACGTCTATTAAAACCATTAGCCTTTGGGGTCAGCAGAAGGGTTTCTTTATTGGCTTAGCCTGTCGCTTTGGCCTTGGCGTGGAAACGGCTGCCGCCTTTCGCTTTTTCTGTGTGATAGGCACGGCAGAGGCGAGTGGCTTCCTGCGTCCGTAGAATCGGGGTTGATCCATGGAAGCAGATGGCACAATGCAGTATCTGGACAATGGAAAGTTCAGATAAAGATCATCGAGTGGTGGGCTATGCAAAGTGTGTAACCTTTTATGCATGGCGACGAGGTACAGGTGTTGAAAGTGGGCGTACTCTAATGTGAGTCATTACCGTATAAATACACCATCCATTTTGTGGATTCACTGCACATTGAATACACATCGACTAAACATTGAATATACATTCTTGTGTTTGTATTTCATTCTACTAGCAGCAATGCCTGTTAAAAAGATTTCCAAGGAGCTTAGCATGCGAATTAAGGAGATGTACACGAGCGGACACCGAATTGCTGCTATCCAACGCTGATTAGCTACTTCTGGCATCGTTGTGCCAGCAACCACCATGAGCTATCATGCGCACGGAAAAACCAGAGAACGCAAAAGGGCACCAAGGGTAACTAACGCGTACGTATATTTATATAATGTTTTTTTTATATAAAATATTGTACTGTAGATCTACTAGTGTACTGTAATAGTGTACTGTACAGTAGATCTACTGTATCTAATTTTATAATTATTTTGGTAGATTTATATTACAACAGTATATATATTTTTTATATTGCTGCATATTAATAGAACAATATATTGTGTACTGTAGATCTACTGTATCTAATATTTTAGTTGTTTCGGTAGATTTATATTACAACATTATATATATTTTTTATATTGCTGCATATTAATAGAACAATATATTGTGTACTGTAGATCTACTGTATCTAATATTTTAGTTATTTCGGTACATCTATATTACAACAGTACTGTATATATATTTTTTATATTGCTGCATATTAATAGAACAATATATTGTGTACTGTAGATCTACTGTATCTAATATTTTAGTTATTTCGGTATATTTATATTACATCAGTATATATATTTTTTATATTGCTGCATATTTATAGAACAATATCTCATTGTATACTATTTTTATACCAAATGATGTGCTGTGCTTGTGGCCTACTGCACTGTAACTTACCGGATTGTTTTTCTGTACATTGTAGGGAGACAACTCTTCTGGTCGACAAGATAAGTGAGGAGAATGATGAGAAGAGTGCATTAATGGTAAAATACACTCTGCAGGAAAATCACAATCTCACTGTATCCGAGACCAGCATAAAGAAGATGAGACGCAGAATTGGATGGAAATATGGACGTGTGAGGTTAGTACTGGACAGTACAGGAGGTAAAAGTGTTGTTTAGGAAACTGTACTGTACCGCTAAAATTATTTATTCCTTGTCATTACATAGCGTACCCCATGATAAGGGACGTAAACAAAATCAAAAGAGTGGTCCAGGCCCAGGCATGGATCGACAGTGGGGAAACTTTCCAGGATTGCATCTTCACTGACGAGTCTACTGTATCGCTGGAGAGATTTGCCACTTTTGCATTTCACAAAAAAGGTTGCATATCTATGAAGCCGCGGACAAAACACCCCATGAAGATGCATGTGTGGGGTGCCATCTCTAGGCGTGGACCAGGATGCATTGTCATCTTTGAAGGTAAAATATATAAAATATAATGTAGCCTTATGCACTCTACTGTACTAGTGTTGCCTTATGCACTGTACTGTATTATTGTGCAGTTTTTTGTGCAGTTTTTTCTTGTTATAGGAATCATGAATAAAGCTTTCTTCCAAGACAAAATTGTGCCCGAGATAGTGGAATACATTACACGCGATTTACCGGATGGTCACCGTTTCTTTGGTGACGTCACGAAACGCGTAGAGTGGTTTTTACTGGCAGAGACTTTGACATTCTCCCCCGGTAGCCCTTTTGTCCTCTCCAAACCCAGACCAAGCTCTCTGAGCTCCCCAGTATTCGTCCGGACAAGGACATTGTGCTACGGGCTTATTATCTTCAGCTTTGCTGTAAGTAGGGTTTCAATTTTATCCCTACCGGATGTCATTGCTATATAAGTGTCTCTAGCCCAACATTCAAGTGTTTGTTGTTTTTATATATATTTTAATTCATTTGCATTAAATTTGTAATCATTCTCTTGTCAACCTTATCAGTGATTTTTTGTTTAAGTTGTTTTTAGTTGCACTATGATCTTTTTCTCTTTTTTCTTTTTGTCATTGTCTTATTTGTCTGTTTGTCGTTCTATGAGACTTCATTGAAGAATCTGCCTTGGATCTCATCCCAGCCGTATTGGACTTTATATTTGGTCAGGCTATATCTATATTTCATTTTGGAGGCGCCGGTTTATTTGTTTGTATACAGTACACAATTCCATAATACAGTATGCACCTAACTGCTCAATTTTTTTCTTTCCAGAAAAAGCAGCACCAGCCATCTACAGTAGTACTACACATCACACAATGCCATAATACAGTACGCACATAACTGCACTCATTTTTTGTTTTCTTGTCTTTTCAGGAAAAAAGGATGGACTGTGGGAGAGGGGGGGTGTTGTGTACAGTCTAATCTACAGTATTTGTACAGTCAAGTGTACAGTATATAAACAGCAGTAATGATGTACACAAAACCTCTCCTCTCTCAATGAACTACTGTACTGTACACAGAATAAGGAAGAAGATAAAGACGGAAAAATTATATTACTATATATCTATTATTAATTATATATTATTAAATAATATTATTATAAATGTGCATTATTTATGTTTATCCATGTATTCTAAAGGTTTTTTTTTTGGTCGCTCACTCACTCAATCAAGCAGTGGTGGGTGAAGTTACAGGCGCATGCGCAGTAGTCAACTAGCTTCCATCCCAAAGAGGATTACACACAGGCGCATAGAGAGGTGATGGTCTGCTAGGGACTGATTAAAAACACAATGGCAAGCGTTTTATATTTATTTTTTTTGTTCCTGGTAAAATAAATATTTATTTACATTCCTGCTAATCATAATCATTGACAACCCCCCCCCCACACCTACAGTACACCAAAGAAAAAGAATGAATGACAAAACAACATGAATCAGTTAATGATTTTTTTAACTCTCAATTCGCACAATGCTGTGCAAATCAGATTTACATATCAAATTCGAGAATTGATTTTCCAAAGCGTTACCATAAACAAAGCCTCAAAGGGTTGGGGGGGGGGGTTGGGTGAGTCATGCGCTGTAATCAGCTAGCTCCCATCTCAAAGAGGATTACACGCAGGTGCAGTGAGGCGATTGACGCTCGGCTAGGGACAGATTAAAACACAATGACTACACTGGCGACACACTTTATTCGAGCTCGGCTAGTCCCACGAATTCGGGTATACCCGGGTGTATTGAGGTTTGTGACTGTTTTCTGCCCGAGTGCATTGAGGTATTTTCCAGGCAGGGATTGAAGCATTTTATTCCCGCTGGCTGCAATACTGCACAGTATATATATATATATATATACTGCATTACAATTCATGAATTTATGCCATCTGGTAGACACGCCAAGCATTGCAGCCTATTAAATCCTAATCATTATCATTTAACAGATCAGCCGCCCATCAGCCAGGCATGAACCCAGGCTGGGAAGGCAAACGCAACGGGGCTTGTCAGAGGTGAGGAGCGGCGCATTCCAGGTATCTGCCAGGTACATACTGGGTATTTGCTCGAATAAAGTGTGTCGGTGCAGTAGCTTCAGAAAATTAATGACTCTGTCGAGGGGGGTGTTGGGTGAGTCATGCACAGTAATCAGCTAGCTCCCATCTCAAAGAGGATTACACGCAGGCGCAGTGAGGTGATTGATGCTCGGCTATTGACGGATTAAGAACACAATGTCAAGCTTCAGAAAATTAATGACTGTGGAGTTTCAAATCCTTGAGCGAGCCTTGTGTGTGTTCGTGGGGGAGGGGGCTACAGGGTACAGCTGCATGAAGTTCAAAGATAATGACATACTTTAATTTCAAAAGGCAGTTCATCATAATAATATGATCCCTACACCCACAAATACAGTACGTAAAAAGCACACAAATCAACCATGTGCAGTCAAAAGCTACAGCACAGATTGAATATCATAATACAGTATCAAGATGATTTATGCAGGCTTGTGGAGAAAAAAAAATTAGAATAAAAAAAATGTTTTGTTTTTTTTTGGTGGGCGAAGTTACAGGCAGTAATCACCTGCTGTCAAGCAGGAATGTGATTGAAACCAGACACAAGTTCAAAGGAATGGTATTGGAGAGATGTACTGCATTGTAGAGAAGATAAGAAGTTGAAATACCCTGCAGTGCAGTTAAAAATCCTGAGCAAGGGGAGAGCGCTGTACTGTATATGCCGAAATGTGACACTGTTACAGTACTGTACACGCCTATGCATTTCAACAATTTTCAAATGAGACATACTGTACAGTACAGCACTGCAAATGCATGTATACTTTAAATATGCAAATTTACAATTACTGCGCGCGCACACGCAGACGGTGTACTGACGTAGGTTGAACCGCAAAGGTATTATACTTCCAAGACAACAGCTCGCAAACGCGTACCTGAGTTTTTACATGGCATTGCAGTATTGCAGACAGCGAGAATAAAATGCTAATATCACGAGCGCTAAAATAACACAATTCACTCCGGACAAAAAAATAAAACGCACCTGACTGAGATTATCTGAGAGCCGCGGATCTAGCCGATTTAGACTCAGGTCAGCCGCCACTGTACACAGAATTACCAGCTTCACGCTTTAAAAACTTTGCCACGCTACAGTAATATTTTGGACAACACACTATGCAATGTGAGTCATAAACCTGTATTAAAATTTCACACCGATATGTTTATTGATTTTATTCCACTTCATTGTTAATGGAAAACCTTAAGTGATGCATTTTTTTTTTCATATTTAATCAATTTTAAGATTTAGAAAATAACTACATTTGCAAACAGTTCAAACAGTTGTTTTCTGATTCTTCATGATCATCCATGCAGTACTGTAAGACAGACCAATTGAGTTGAATCTCGTCTACTCCACCCCTACAAAGCAAAGGCATGGAACTAGCTATCAACACCTCCCACAGGCTATGAGAGATTACCTGTAACAGAGAAAGTCTAAGACAGTTTCATGATTTGACTGCTGGTATAGAAATTTACATTCCTGGTTCCTCACGCATGCGCTTTGTGAACTTGTGTACAATAGAAAGCCTTCACAGCCAATAGGACTTACTTTAGAAATCCAACGGGAAACAAAAAAATGAAACTAACATTTTTTTTGAGGAGCGAATAATTGTGAGCTGTAAACAAAACCTTATGCAATGCAATGCATTTTTTAAAAATATTTAATCAATTATTACATTTATAAAATCACTACCTTTTTATTTCTCTATGAGGTGCATACAGTACTGTCATCTTTCATACTTTTTAGGGAAATATCACACACACAAACTTGGTTTCAAGGGACTGAAAACTTTTATTATATTTTATATCATTTCAAATTATTTCTTTCAACTGTAATCCTGCAAGCTCATCACAGCATTACACCACTATGAAACCTTTTAGTTGTACCAAATCCCCCCCGCACCTCCACAATGCTAAGCAAAAGGTATTTTACTCGTTATCAACCCCTCCCCTGGCCGATCCAGGACATTCACACAGAAAGACACATTACGTATGCTTCGGGTCTTGGCTGAGCCATTACTTTTCCCGCTTTCACTTGCATGCGCGTGGCTGATAAGAAGACCTGCGCTGTAATTTGGCTATAATGACTTCACTGCCAATATGAATTTCAATGATAAGGGAGAAACTGGGGCACTACCTGAATAAAATAAGTGGAGGATATTCACTCAGCTTAAAATACCACAATGCTTTATGAACATAATAAAAGTAAAAATAGAAAAATACTGTCCCAAGACTTTGCTGCAGCTCAACCGAGAAAAAGAACTTCCCTGGATCCTCACACAGTATGGATGGACAGATTACGGTAAGTGCAAAAAACAAAGAATGAGAGAATAACAAATATAAATAAAATGTACGGAAAATGCTCGTATAAATACGTCTGTCTGATTGGAGGGAAGGGGATGGGGAAGGAGGGGATGTGGATGGAGGGGAAGGGAAGGAATAATCAGATTATGGTTTGAGAAGAAGTGTGTGATAATAATGATTACACACGGCCATGTGTGAATGACTGCACAAATGGCAGCTTGGGTCCTCTTGGTAGGTCCTCAATCTACTTCTCTGGTTCTGGATCTCTTTGTTCTCTCATAAGTAGAGAAGATAACCAGGGTTGGTGCCAATATAGAATTTGAGCAGTGGGAATGTCACAATATAAACTATAAGTAGATGAAATACAGTATACTCACATGGCCATATGTGAGTTGATTACACTCAGAGAGGTTGGATTTTTAATCCTTGCACAGCCTACAGTAGCTTTCAGTTTTGCTGTTTATATGGTCATCTGTTGTCTTTCTCCACTGACTTCTCTTCTTTATGTTTTATAACACTGGTATCAGTTGCTGCATGTCCCCACAATGAGTCAGTGTCTGTTTGTGATATTGTGACTGTTCTCTAGAACAGTCTTGACTCTTGCTGAACAGCGGTCATTATTAGCCTTGCTGATTTCGTCCACCAGACGCTTTGTCGTCCTACAGTTTAAAGGAAAAGAGAAGAATTTGACAAATAAACGCAGAAAGAGATTTTTTTATATATTTTCTTCTCAAAGTACGGTAGTACAGTAATTGTTTGGGTCTAAAAAAATTGCAAATAAACAAAAACATGCTTTTTTGTATGCAAGAAGCTTTTTGAGTAATACAGTCATTACAGAAAGAAACCAAAAATACTTACTCTGTTGTGATTGGGGGACTCCACTTTACCCTTTTTGCCTGACCATGGGCAAGATACTGCACCGACACACTTTATTCGAGCAAATACCCAGTATGTACCTGGCAGATACCTGGAATGCGCCGCTCCTCACCTCTGACAAGCCCCGTTGCGTTTGCCTTCCCAGCCTGGGTTCATGCCTGGCTGACGGGCGGCTGATCTGTTAAATGATAATGATTAGGATTTAATAGGCTGCAATGCTTTGCGTGTCTACCAGATGGCATAAATTCATGAATTGTAATGCAGTATATATATATATACTGTGCAGTATTGCAGCCAGCGGGAATAAAATGCTTCAATCCCTGCCTGGAAAATACCTCAATGCACTCGGGCAGAAAACAGTCACAAACCTCAATACACCCGGGTATACCCGAATTCGTGGGACTAGCCGAGCTCGAATAAAGTGTGTCGCCAGTGTAACTGACAGTGCTTTGTGCTAAATCGAAGCCCGAATTCAGTAATCAGCATTTGATCTGTAAAATTCCGTGTCCTCTCTTGTACATGTCCTGTATTCTCATGCTGAGATCCTTTCTTCAGCATCGCTGCTTTAGAAAATAAATCAAGCACAGAGGAATGTATATTCGATGCGTATTCGATGTACATTCAATGCGCATTGAATCAGCATAAGTGATTGTGTATTTATAATGGACGACAAGAGGTAAAATACTGTACAGTATACGCCCACTTTTATCACCTGCAGCTCATGTCCACGGCTGCCAAAAAAATCCAATAGGGACACAGTGCATAAAAGGTGACACAAAATGCATAGCCTCCCACACGCTGATCTGTGTCTGAGCGAGCTCTTGAACAGATACTGTATTGTGCATTCTTCCATCTGCTGCCATGGAGTCTACGGACGCAGGAACCTGCTTTCTTCTGCTGTGCCGATAATGAGAAAGTGAAAGTTAGAAGCTGTTTTCAAACAAAAGCCAAAGGTGCCTAAAGAAAAGGTTCTGAAGGTTCCCAAGGCAATGAACCCTGGCCCTTATTATGCAAAGAAGAAAATGGCCAAAATCAACAAGGGTCAAGTTGTTTAGACGGGCACCAGAAGTGCCCTTGCACCCAGCGAAGCCGAATCGGACGTCCCGGACTTTTCACTGCCATCGCCCACCATCACCGATTACAAAATATCTGCACTCTCTGACCTTTTGCCACTGATACTTGTCCGGAAACCCCCAGCTCACCTACTCCAGCACCCATCCACGCCGATGCTTGTCCGGAAATCCCCAGCTCACTTGCTCCAGCACCCATCCACGCCGATGCTCATCCAGAAACCACCAGCTCACTTGCTCCAGAACCCATCCACGCCGATGCTCATCTTGAAAGCCCCAGCCCACCTGCTCCTGCACCCAGCAACGCCGATGTTCATCCCGAAGCTCCGAACTCAACTCCTCCAGCACCAAGCCATGCAGATGTTCGTCCGGGTGACACCAGCACTCATTGCACCATATCCGGCTCAATCGCCCACATGCTGGATGGTTTCAGTGGTATGGAAATTACTGACAACTCAACAGAGTATTACAGGGACCAAATGGAGGCCAAGTTAGATCGTATTTTGGAGACCATGGAGAATATGGATAGCTGCATGGGGTTTTAATCTGGATAAGATTGAGAGAAATATCGCAGGTCTCTATTCTTTGCTTCAAGTCCCTGCCCCTGTATGTCTGACATAGGAGCAGGAGGGTAGACTGGAGGTGCCTTATTCTCCCATGGAGGAACAGCATCCCCCCCCACTACCCCCAGTGCAACCTCTCAATCCCTGGATTTGACCTTCATGGTGACAACACCAAGCACACCACGGGACCCCCCATGCTCACCCCCTCCATCTCCAGAATACACATATACCCTTCTGTTGGAGGAGATGACAACCCCGGTAAGAGCTAGGCCACGACAGGAGGAAAGTATCCTCCACAACCATCTACCCCTGCCAACTACCAGAAGCACACCCGCTCAAGCACCCAGGATTTTACAGCTCCCAGACATCATGCTGAGAGACCTGACCCAGAGCGTCTAGGAGAAATACAAGATCAGATCTGGTGGTCTACCTAAGAAACATGCCCAGTTCATCTTTAAACACCATGTCAGTTTCGAGCTGTACAGCAAGTGGACCCAAAATGTCAATTATTAAGGCAATAAATACTAGAAGGTTCTTCCAGCAAATTTAAGGAGAACAATTATGGAGGAAGTGAAGTGCTATTTTAAAGCTACCAGTCTTCTTCTGAAAACCGTGAGAGACAGCATCAATAGCCTTTTGAGGCATACAAGGGCTCTTGCCTGGAGGTCAATCGACTTGTTTGATGACTACTAGTTGTACATTAATTTACAAATAAAGATGCGCCACCAATGTATTTAATCTTAATTTTAAAAAATAACATTTTTTTTAATTTCATTGTTTAATGCTTATTTTCTATTTTGCATGTCTGGAGCTGGGCAAAGACAACATGCAAGGAACAAAAAAACCTTGGTGCAGGAAACTCTCTCAGCAATACTGCCAGGTAAGATACAGTGCTCAAACCCATACATGCCATGTCCCTTCCCCCCAAACCCCCCAAAACCTAATGTATTATAAACCTCTAATCCTATTGTAAAGTGCTGTAGCCCATGCCATGCATGCTTTGTCTTCTCAAACCCCCCTCCCGCCACAAAAGCAGAAGATACAAGGCACTGTAGTCATAATGTACTGTTCCCCATGTCATGCCCTTTCTCCCCAAATACCCCAAAAATCTGGATTGAATAATGTACAGTATGGTGCAAATCTAAATATATAATATTGTCTCTTTCTTTACAGACCAAGATGTCCAAGAAGCACCATCCATTTCAAAGAAGAAAAAGACAAGATTGTATATTTGGAAGAAGAGGAGACATTGTATTTTTGTATTATGCATTTTTCCTTTGTTATCCTGAAAAAATTAAAATGTTTATTCCTTACACATAATTTTTTGGTGTTTTCATGTTATACTGTTTACACACTTACAGCAGTACAGGTACAGTACTACACCGTACAGTACATAAAGTTGGAAAGGCATTTAAATACATACAGTATAAATATCTGACATACAGTATAGTACCGTATACAGTATATCAATCTTGAAATTAAGTTACTTTTAGTGCTTAAATAGTACTATAAAAATAATAAAGTACTGATGTAGTTTAAATATAGTATATCTAAATAATGTTAATCTTAGACATACACTATAAAAGTATTTAAAATCCAGTACATACTGTAATGTAAAGTTCTAAATGCATTTAAATATATAAAATGTCTCATTGAGATACTGTACAGTATACTACTATAGTATATAACTATAGTATAGGACAACAACTGTGTTTTTACTATATGCAGTACTGAAGAAACACAAAGAGCAATACTACAATACAGGTAAATATCATGTAATATTACTTTAATTACATAATTGTAGAGTACTTAATTAAATACGAGGGCATCATATGAATCATAATTATGCATGCGAAAAAATACAGAGAACATTATGCATACATGTTTTTATTTCTTTATACAGTATATATATATATATTTAAAGATGAATTTCCATGTGCCGCTGTAATATTTTACATATGTAATCATATTCTATATGTGCATTAAGCCAATCTGCACACTACCAAGTGATTATCTCAATGTCCGATTGAAACGAAATAATATAATGAATTGTTTAATATTCATAATATCTTAATATCGATGGTCAATTGATGATGCATACTCAGCACTATGAGAAGATGCATGAATACACCCACCTCCCTTGCGCATACAATATAGCTTGCGCGCGGCCATTATGATGGCCACTATGCTAGACGCTCAAAGCCAGATACACTCGAGCAGCACTTTATAGCAGATATTCAAACTAAAATGATTGTCATAGCGCAGATACAGTATCAAAGCATATGTCGAACTTCTACTTTATTTTAAAATATATTATAGATATATATAATATTAAAGTGCATGCCTGCTTCAAGCAGCATGGTTATTATTTGCTATCTTTTCATATAATGTTATTTTTCTTTCAGATATCAAGTTTTAACATCGACAGTTCAAAAATATGATTAGAAGTTTCTCAAAGAACAGCTTCAAAACAATGTTTAATATTACTTTTAAACACTGTATAGATGATTGAAACAGTGATACTTATTTTAAATGTTTCTATATATTTAACATTAATACTTTATATATGCAAAATAATTAACCTAAATTGTTACACATATTCACTGCTCCTTTGCTAAAAATCTACTGTATGTAAATATGTAGTTGTCGGTTTTGTAACATAACCAGAAAAAATACATATACAAATGTAGTGGTCGTTATTCGAACAAATCCCGAATAATTATTTGTGTGCTCTGCTGTATCCCACGCGATATTCATGCCGCATTCCCACATTCACACCGCCAGGCACCCACGGTTTACCGCGATTGATCTGTTTTAATTTAATGGTTTAAGATTTCTTTGGGTGTAATTCTTCACGTATCTGCCAGGTGACAGAAATTAATGAATTGTAATGTGTACACGTACAGTACTGTGATATTGTGTTAATTTGCAGGTGTTTAAAAAACAGATAAAAACCAAGTCTAGCACAGTGGTCCATTGTGAATCGACCTTGGTCCTTGAAGACGCTGAAGACGTTATCAAATTCAGGCATTTCATAATAAAAACCTCTAAGACACAATGCATTGGGCTTTTTTCTACATTCTACATATATCCTTACACAATTGCTGACTGCTGACTGGACTGGACACCATGTGTACACTGTACATGTATAAAAAACCTGACTGTAGACGAGGCTTCCGGTGACGTCACCCGACATGGAGGTGTAATTTGGGAGCTCTCCGGACTCTCTTGAATAACATAAGAAAAACGCACCCTTCCACCCAAAACTTTCGACTGATTTGCAGTCCCCCAGCTGGGGTATCAGTTGGGGAATGTCCAGACAACAGAGAAAACCCCCAAACCAAACGGTTTCAAAATACTTCTCCCTGCAGCAGAAGAGCCCAGAGTCACCTGCTGAAATGCAAGATGGCGGCAGCACACGAGGCATGCAGGCGGTGCAAGGAAAGGGAACGCGGACCAAGGAAACCCCGGTACCAGAAGGACCACTCACAAGAGCCTACATGGAGGAGCTCATGGTTTCTATGCACACAAAACTGTACACTTCCCTCCAAACAGAAATCAAAATTGCGGTTCACGATCTAACGCAGGAGATCCATGGCCTAACAGAAAAAACGACAAACCTGGAAGGCAAAATGGAGGAGACCGTCTTACGACAAAACCGGAGCAGAGGAGGAGATCTTTAGGTTTTAAGAAGAACTCCACCGCATCAAAGACGGAATGGAGGACCAGGAAAATCGGGATAGAAGACAAAACCTGCGCATACGCAATATCCTAGAGACGGTTCTTCCTGGCCTCCTCCGTGCATAACTTATAGATCTATTTAAGTCGATATGTGACCCTCTAGACGGCGAGGATCTGGAAATAGATCGAGCCCACATGGCATAAGGTCCTCGATCGGAGGACCCACACAGAAGACGTGATGTTATCGTAAGGATGCACAGTTATACCACCAAGGAAAACATTATTGTGGCCTGCAGAGGGAAAGATTTGCTTACCTACATGAAAGAGCCCATCCAAATTTTCAGCGACCTGTCCAGAATAACTGTGATCCGAAGAATGACTGGTGCTGAACAGGTGACCAGGGACCTTTCTAATACCCATCATCTACACCCCTTCCGAATCAACGGACACTCCTTACAATGGCTGCTGAATCCCCCGGAACGCGAGCTCACAAACCTTGAGACGCGACTTGATTGCTGCGGAGACCCCGTGACAGATGGTACTTTCCGAGAAGAGGTGATCCAGATACCAGCGCCTGTCCCGACGGAGGATGAGTTAAGTTTGGACCCGTTCCGGCCGGCGCAGGATAACATCAAGCCCTGATCCACCCGACGTGGTTTGTCTGGGTGCAAGTTTGATGGCTCTGAGCTTTTTCTTTGTTTGAGGAATCAGGGCTCCATTTGGCTTGGTGGAGGGGGGGGGACGAGGATTGTTTTCATACGGCAGAAGCACCATAACTGTGACTACCTTCCCCCCCTTCCGCCCGGGCCATTTCCAGACATGGGAGTCCCGGTGCTTAAACTTTGGCACCGAACAGGCAGGTCTGTCCCTCATTTGACCCTGGAGTCCTGTAGTGGAATTGTCTTAAACCCCTGTAAGAGCCGCCGAAAAGACTCTAAAAATATATATATAGTTGTCAGTTAATAATATGTCACATCCCTGGTCTGCTCCTCTCCTATCCTCCCCCCTCACTCCCCCCCTCTCCCAGCACCCTCGCCCGGAATATAACAAAAACCCACGACTCACCCTACCCAACCCCCTGACGTTATAAGCTCTGTATTAACAACCAAGAAGTCTGTTGCCATGTTACCCCAGAGCACGGTTGCTCAGCACCCCATAAATATACGTTATGGACTTACAACTAAGAACGACCTGTTAAAGTAATTGAAACATACCAAGTTATGAATCACTAGAAAACTCGCCGCAAAATCATTAAAGACAACTGTTAGTTATGTTACAATAACATATATGTGTCGGGACTTCCCACCTTCCTCGCCGGAGACATAACCAAAGCTGTCGGTTTGTTCATTATGTTGTGAGTTAGATGTTGATCATTATAAAGTTAACCATGTTTCTACCCAAGAATGTTACCAACTAGGACATATTATGTATAGGTTGGAATCCCTCCCACCCCCACCCTCCCCCAAACCCCTAGCCTCCTACCCACCCCCACCCCACCCTCCCCCCACCCCCCCCTTCCCTGTTCCCACCCCCCTCCCCACTCCCCCACCCCCCTATCCCCCCACACCCCCTGGCCGGATCCACAATTAGAAATCTTGGCTTCCCCAACCAGACTAGACCAAGCTGCGAGTTAAAACCTATCATGATGTTACTCAAAAAAAAGAAAAAAAAATGTCGTTGGCTAAGATTCTCAATTTATGTGTTGACACCCCACCCTCCTCACCTCCCCCCACCCCCACTTTCTTCCTCCCCTCACAACCCCTCACACCTGGTATATATTCACAACCAATTCCCTCTATGCTATAGGTTCAGGGTTGGTTAATCTGAAGTTTACCATACTGCTCTTTAAGAACAAAATGCCTCAGAATGGAGGATAATTGTCTTAATTTTAATTATGCCATCACCTAAGAACGCCATTGGTTAGGACACAATATGTATATAAAGGTTTTGTCTCCCCCCCTAGAACGCAACATATACAGATGGGGCTCACCCCAATCCTCACCTTCCCCCCCTCCCCGGATACATGAATGGAGCTACTGGCTCACATAGCTTGATATCATTACGCTGTATGTTAAGTGTATCGTTTACCAATCTGTTTTTCAACACACTCAACTGTAACCTAAGGGATGGTCACCATAAAGTCTATCATGCTACCATTTAAGGACGATGAGGCTTGGATAACAATATGTACGTGCTTGCTTTGCTCCCCGTCTCCCTCCCTCCCGCTCTCCCCCCTTCCCCTCTCCCTCCACTACCCCTCCTACCTTCCCTTCCCCTCCCTCCCCCCTCCCCCTCTCCTATCCCCCCGACCAATATCGCTATATCCCACCGAGTGTACCCAAGGAAGGGTATAACCCATAAAGTTACTTGAGTCCACTTCCCACCTACACCTTTATCCAGGTACCACTGGATTCCTCCCACTGGGCCTTAAGCCCAGATGCCAGCTATTAACACCGGCAATACTAGCATGAGGTCACCAACAGACCTCATTTCTCCATATCTCAATCTGTCGGTCCTGTCCCAACAGATCTTTACTTTGCCACCCCACCCCCCTCCTGTTGCACTGACCTGGATCCCGTTGATAGCGAGCCCACCTCCCTCACAGAGGAAAGAGCCCAAAAGGTGATCCAACACACTCTCCCTAGTGGGAAGGGAATCATACCAAGAGGAGTAAGAAAATACAGCCCCAATGGCTAGTCTAACTCCAATTAATTTTATATCTCTAAATGTGAAAGGCCTAAACAACAACAGGAAAAGGAGATTAGCCCTCCAAGAGATGAAAAGATCCAAAGGGGATATGTATTTCTTCAGGAGACACACTTCACATCACAGGAGCTGCCCAAATTATTGAGCAAGGCCTTCCCAACGGGCTACTTTTCATCGTTTAACAGTAAAAAACGAGGAGTGGCAACTTTAATCCGCCAGGGAACCCCATTCAATCTTACTAAAACAACCACAGACCCAGAGGGTAGAATTTTAGTGGTATACGGCTCACTTGCAGGCACACCAATCGCTCTGATCAACATATATGCGCCTAATGAAAACCAAACGGAATTTCTGAGGGCAGTCCTTGACAAGATCGACCCAACCTACTTATCTTCAGGTGTGTGGGGGCCCTCGGGAGCTTCCCACAGGTGTCTGGGACCAACACAGCTGTGGGGCCCCTGGTTCCTCCCCACAGGTGTCAGTGAGTCCTCAGGTGAACCCCGTGGGCGTCAGTGGGTCCTCGGGTGGTCCCAGTGGGTCATCGCTGGCCTGCGGTACCATTCCTGTATTAAAAAAAATAAATATGGACCCTTGGGCCTGAGGGCCAGAGTGTCCTACCCCCCACAATCCCTTCCCCCTCCCCCCCACCCCTCCCCTCTTCTTCCCCATGTCGTTCCCAACTATCCACCCGTCTCTCGTCGTCCCCTTTCTTTTCACTACTGAAAGTAGGAAAAAAATGGTTTATTGTGTGTCCCAGAGTACTTCACTGTCATATGCCTGTGTTCCAAAATGATTTGTTATGCTGTGAATGTCATCCTATTATCCACATGTATGTACCTTGCAAGACGCCAATAAAGGGAAAAAAAATATTAAAAAAAAAAAAATGAAACATGGCCTACATTTGAAACAATACACTCCCCCCCCCCCCCCCACCAAACACATGCAGTACAGTAATGGACGAAATAACTATTATCCAGATATGGATAATTGATTATTTGCCCATTAATAAACACAACATTAGCTATGCAGCATAAATAAAGTAAATTAAAACAGTTCTACTTATCCCTGGCAATATGAAGGGCCATGTTCTCCATTGCCAGAAAGCATACTGTACATAATAAATACAATCTAATGTCTCCTAACCCCTTAATCACCTTAGCTGTTAATAACCGCTACAGTAATTAAGGGGTTAACCCCTCCTGCCCCGCTACCCACCCGGGATACCTAACCACCCTCCTCGGACCCACTATACACAGCCTGTATGCATTGATTGTTATAGTAGTACATTGTACCTATCTACAGTAATATGGGCATGATAAGCTACTATAGCAGTCAATGGTCACTCTTATACAAAAGCCTGAATGTCCAAAATACACAATAATAAAACCTGTACAACAAGCACCTAAACCCCAAACTGTAAAATTAAAAGCAATAGGCAATCAATCAATTACCTAAATAAAACAACTAGCCAACCAATCAATTAAAGATATAAAACCACTAGCCAATCAATTACCTAAATAAAACCACTGGCAAACCAATCAATTAAAAAAATAAAACCACTAGACAATCAATTAAATAAATCAGACCACCAGCCAAAAATACATTTAATAGCTAGAAACACTAACCGCAGGCCATCGGGGACCACCCAAGGACCCACAGATGCCCACGGGGACCACCTGCAGGGAAGAACCGGGGGCCCCACAGCTGTATGAGCATCAGACACCCGCGGGGACCACCCAAGAGTTCTCAGACACACATGGGGATGACCCAGGGACCCCCAGAACTAATGGCAAATTATTTACCCTGATGAAGAAGCGTCTCAGCTACGAAACACGTAGGATTACTATGTTTTATTCATGAAATTGCTACTTTTAGCCTTTATTCTGTTTCTATTACCCCAAGACACTGTGTTGCTGTGTGACGTGTCAGTTACCCTTTACGCTGTGCCATACCGCGGAGGAGAGGCTGCCTTCTGTGAAGATGCCACTGACCGTTACCTTACACTATAAGTGGTCTCTTGAGGGTGCATTATTTATAGAGACTTTGTTTTTACCCCCTATGGACTGATATTTCACATCACGTGTGGACTATAGACTGTTGTTTTTTGTATTTGATTCTTTAGTGCTTTGGTGGTGCTGAGCCACTTTCCACCTGATACAGCTGCAGATGCCTTCGAGACTTACCATGTCCTTGTATGTTACAGTGTACATTCTTCTATTTTATTTTGCATTTACTGTTTGCAAGAGACACAGGGTATATGCAAGTTTGCATCATATTCTTCTCAATACAAGCTTAATCACTTTATAGTTGAGTTTAGCTGAACACTTTTTTCCCTATTCTATTATTCCCGTTATGGGGTGCTGGTATCTTCTATGCATTGAAATGCTGAAGTGAAGGAGAATCCGGCGCTACTGCAGAGGCAGAAATCCAGGCAACTCCCGGTGTACAATTGAAAAAACTTTATTCCGACAGCTTACACAGAGAACCAAGGTTACACCACAGCCTAACCCTCAACGCGTTTCACGCTATGGAGCAGCGCTTCATCTTGGAGTGCCTGAACTGTACACTTGAGCGCAAGACAGCTTCCCTGTTCCATATTCATTGAAATGGCCTGATCACGTGGCACAAGACATTTCCATGCATAGGAGATACCGTCACCCCATGCCGGGGCCTGTAATTCGGGAAGTAGGGGATCCCTGCGGCTGAAATCACCATTGTTCAGCTCAGGAGACACCCTGCCATGCACACTATAAATAAAAATAAAATATAAGCAGCTTCATTACCTTAGTAGTTATTCCCTAAGGTAAAGATTTTTTTATTGGGGGGTGAGGTGTTTGATACTAGTTTGTGGGAGCAGGGGTTCTCCTGAGCTCAACAAAGTTGATTTCAGCCTTGGGCACCCCCTACTTCCCGAAATACAGACCCCTTTATGGGGTGCCGGTATCCCTCTGCTTTGTTTAGATCTCACGGCCATGTGACCCACAGGATTTTAGCATGGCAGGGATACTGGCACCCCTTAACGGGGCCTGTATCTTGGGACGTAGGGGTCCCGGACCTGAAATCAATGTGGTTCAGCTCCGGAGACCCCCTGCTACATTACTGTAATGTTAAAAATTAAGTAAAATCCCTGCGATGGCGTGAGAGAGGCACGCAGTTAGAGTGACTGGTTCAGCCTATTCTTACTGCGCATCTATTACAGGCAGACCCCAGTAGAACTCACATAGCAGGGACCCCTGCTGTGTTAATCCGATGGGCCATTAAGTCTTTACCTGAATATATCGTAACCACCACGCAGCATAATACTACATTTACCCAGGTAAACGATCGAATAACAGTTACTGTATCTGTACTTTTTCAGGCTTGTACTGTAGGGCACCGCCAGACCTATTAGACATCTGAACTGACTTTTCAACAGTTCAAATGCCCGCTCTGTAACCACTAGAGTGGATATGTGTGCCGCATTATATCGCCCCTCTGTGGGGGATTGAGGGTTAGCCAGTGGGGTTAGGAGCCACGGTCGAATCCAATATCCTGAATCACCCTTCACATCGAAATTAAAATTAATTCACATTTAATATTGTAATTATGTACACAAATATGTATGGTTATTGACCTCAAACATTCAAGAGCTTGACAAGAAATATGTATTATTAGATGTGAGGTGCTAATGCATATATGAGTCACATCAAACATGCATATTTCTGTGTTTGACTCATTCTTGCAGAATGTAAGTGTGGCAAATTACACAACAACAGTATAGTTTCATAATTTGCATGATTTAATGTTTTTTATGTTCGCTACAACTATGCCGAATATTCATGATGACATACAGTAATATCTGTATTGTGTTATAAAGGTGTGTGTGTGTCATTATATATGTGAAATACTATATTCACATGTAAATTTGAATGTTTCACAACTATTTGACACATTTTAATAAGTAGGTGGGAATAATAATTCATATAGATCAGAGTATAACCAACAGGATATATTTCCAAATAATCTGACTACTCTGTCTAAAAGACATACCATGAAGCAAAAGTGATATTAACGCTTAATCATATTAGATGTACTCACCCACCAGCCAACCATGCCCAAAATGACCCATTTCAAATGCATGGAAGACTGATGAGTTTCTCAGAATAGAGGAATCGTGGCTGGAACTCAGGAATTTTGCTACCACATTCAGAATTTTCATGTTGGCATCGCATACGACCTGCACATTGATGGAGTTAAAGTGTTTCCTGTTACGGAACACATGTTCATCTACTGTCGGCGGGATCAGTGCAACATGTGTGCAATCTATTGCACCCATCATGCAGGGTAGCCCGGCTATGTTATAAAAGCCATTCCTGAGTTCCAGCCACTCTGTCTGCAATCTAGGAAAAGCAATATAATTCCTAGCACGTCTAGTCAGAGCACATAGAAACTTGCTAAGGGCACGCGAGAATGATGACTGTGAGACCCCGCCTACTATGTCCACAGGTCTGAAAAGAAGCAATAAACACAAAGCAAGAAAATGTAATGATCTCAGCATTTTAACAAGGCGACCTCTGCCTGTTACGTAATCTAAATCTTCTCTTCATAAAGAGCGAAGATTGCTGCGGAGGTCAAAAGATATCGATAATAATTTCCTCCTCACTAAGACCCTCAAAAAATGTTCTGTCCCGGTATACCTGTTGCCGGGACACCACCTCTCCCCTCTCCCCTTTCCCTCCCTCTCCTCCCTCTCCCCTTCTCCCTCTCCTGTACCTCTGCTCCCTCTCCCCTTTCCTTTATCCTCTCTCCACTCTCTCCTCCCTCCTCGCTTCTAAAGCCAGGGTTCTACTCCTCAACATAACGTATCTCAACTCTATATCCATATCTCCACCCGCCATCTCACCCACGAAGTAAGTGTGAGATTTGATGTGGTTAAGTAGGTATGTAATTAAGTCACGTGACTTGAAATAATTAAAGTTGTTATAACAAATCATTAGAAGCAATACCCTCCATGTGTATTTGTAAAAAATGAATATGTGTCCATTAGCATGGTGTAATCGTTATAACTGATTTTTATTGAAGTTGTGACGCACATATTCGTATACCTTATTTAGTCAATGAAAAAAAGATGTTTATAATGTCATGATTTCTAACGTACCCAAAAGTCAGAAATTGGAGTAGCAATTAGCAGTACGAATAATTATTACTGAAGCATTTAAGCATTTTGACATTAAAATTCCCACACACACAAAATAACAAACAAAATTCACATGTGAAAACCATTATAAACATATTGAAGTCTTGATTGAAAGGGCTAAACCCCATAGTAACAAAAAAATTGTTGCTCCATGACAGAATAAAACATGTAGTGAATAGGTTACTCATTATTGTTAAATGTTTAAATGTATGTAACCAGTGAGACCATATGTCAACACTGTCACAATAATTTTCTTTATATGTTAAAGATCAAGTTCAAAGTGAAGAAAACCACAAATTGTATGTATTTTGTCGCATTAAATACTGTTTGTGCATCAATTCAATCTGCACACTGACAAATGATTAGCTATGTTGCAAATTGATCAGTTTTCCTGTAATCGATCGCTTGGTCGGGTTCTTTAATTCATTTATTGCATAGTATTGTGGTAAATGTTGGCCATCAATATTATTTGACTGGCCACTTAATAGATACAATTGCTGCATTGCTAGAGAGAGGCATGGGATCAAGAGGCGGAGCCAGTCACAAGTGGAAGGTGCTGTCACTTTGCTAAAGCTTTTTACATTCTAAACATTAAACATTTTTAAGGAAAATGTATGGTGTGTTTTAGTTTGACATGTGTAAGTATTTTGTCATAGCACATAAATGATTTATTATTTTAAACACACATGTAAGATATTGTTCGAACTGCACCTTTAAGATGTCCCAATAGAAATATTCAGCGAACCTGATGAACATAAATGTTCATGAACCCCTATATAAAAAGAACATCAAGTGGTACCTTAGCCCCTTCACAATCTAAGTGGTGACACAATAAGGTCATAAAGTTCAACGCTTATATTTATTACAACTTATACTTTTAAAGACCACGGCATCACAATGACAAAGCAATACGTGTCATCTCCAAAGATTTCATGCTTTAAACATATGTGTAAAAAAGGCATTTATTTTTCTAAGTCCCATCTCGCAGCTTCTCGGCAGCTTCTCACCACCTCTTGCCAACTTTTCCTGGCGAGACGATTTTGAGAGGAAATCTCAATTCTAGAGCAGCGATTTGCATCGATTTGCAACCTGGTCTACTAGAATACCATGATTTTGAAAAGATGGCGATAAGTGGCTTATCGGCGCGCGTTTGGAGATGTTTTTTTTTTTTTTTTATCGGTGAAAAAATTTGCAGATAATTTCTCTTATAGCCGACATATGACATATCGGAGCTTACTGAATAGCAGTAGTCTTTTTTGGCGATAAGCGGCTTATCACTACTTACTGCATAGGCCCCAAAGTATTTTATTGTAGAGGTTTTCTTTTGTGTAGACTGTGGAACAAGCATATCTGTTTCCTGCAGCACCTCACTAATAATTAATACTTGAACCAATGATGTACATTTTATTGATCATTTGATAGTATTTATTTTGTATTTTATAAAAAATTATAGTCGCATTGATGTTCCAGCTAACCATTTTATTCTGGGAAACCTTTTAAGTGGATATACTGTAGAGAACAGTAGCGATAGACATCACTCCAAAAAGTATTCAAAGACTAAATGCAGGGTGCCAAAGGAACAAGTAGGACCCTAATTCCTCCAATATAACCAAAACAAAATAGGGTGTTCCAGCACTCACTGACTAATAGAATAATTGCAAACGTAGAAATATGCCAAAAATTAAAATGTAATAATGAAAGCACAAGATATATTTAAAGCTGCAGTTCAGTCAATATCCTGCATGTGTTTTTTTTAATAAATCAGTTCTGTAGTAAGAAAAAATACTTTTAGCATTTTCTGTTTTTAAAAAAATAACTTTGAAAGACCAATTTTCTTGTATTCTATTTTAACAAGCATGCTTGTTCCTATAGCAACGATTTACATTTCCCATATTTAAAGATGTCGCCAAACTTTGCCGATCAATAGACGGAGAACGAATTGATCGGCAGCTATGCAGTTCTTTAGGTAATTAGAGATTGCCCACATGAAACTATTGAAGTAAAAAAATAAATAAAAAAAGACTGAACTGCAGCTTTAAACATGGAACAATGTCACACATGCGGGTAATACAAAAAAATTGACCCTTGTATTTTCCCCTTCCCCTGTGTTTTTCCCCTACACCACTCTATTTAGGGTCAGTTTTTTGTATTACCCGCTTGTGTGACATTGTTCCATCTTTAAATATATCTTATCTTATCTTTTATATGCTTGCATTATTACATTTTCATTTTTGGCATATTCCTATGTTTACAATCATTCTATTAGTCAGTGAGTGCTGGAACACCCTATTGTCTTTTAAGTGGATATTCAGGGACATTATCCCTTATAGTACTGGAATGACCAACGCTCATTTAGTTGCAAAGTCATTGTAATAATGCTCATTGAAGAAGACTTTGCCAGATTGATCTAATAGGAGCTGGAGGTTCGGGAGGGACGTCTGTGGTGTAGCTAAGGATAGTAAAACGTTGTCCGCAAATAATGAGATCTTATCATTTATTCCGCAAATGAGGATTCCCTGAATATTGACATTATCTCTGATTGTGGCTGCTAATGGTTCCATTGATATGGCAAAGTCCTTGTCTAGTCCCGTTTCTGATCATAATTGGGTCCGAATTTCCCCCTGGAAGTTTGACGTACGCTGTGGACTTCTAGTAAAGGGCTCTGACGCCATCCAGGAATAGACACTTAAATCCAAATTTTAACATGGTCTCATCCAGAAATAACCATTTTATGCTATCAAATGCTTTTTCAGCGTCTAAGCTTAATAGTATCGCTTTTGTATCGGAAAGGTGCACAAGGTCTACAATGTTTATGAACTTGCAGGTATTGTCTGAGGCCTGTCTGCCCAAGACAAAGCCCACTTGAACAAAATGTATTAGCTTTGGTAGGATCGGGTTCAGTCTATTTGCCAGGATTTTGCTATATAGTTTTAAATCTGTATTAAGTAATGATATTGCTCTGTAATTTCCACATTGGAGTGGGTCTCTCCCCTCCTTGTGGATGATGTCTATGTTGGCCATAGACATGGAAATTGGTATCGGATCACCACCAAAAAAGAGTTGAAAGTTTCTAAGATATACAGGGACAAGATCGCCTGAAATTTCTTATAGTATAGGTTGGTAAAACTGTCTGGGCCCCGTGTCTTAGCTACTTTTAAAGATTTAATCGCTTCTGATAACTCTTTCTGAGATTTTTTCTTATTCAGGGACTGTATTCTTCCTCCGAGAATGTGGGGAGATTACATTGTTTTAAATATTGCGTGATTGCCTCATCATTTGTTTGGTGTAAAAAGGTTGCACTAGTGAGTGACACTCACAAGTACAAAGGGGGTGCGCTGATGTTTACACAAACTGTTATATGTCCATAAATTCTGGGAAGTAAAAATCAATGATGGGGGGATTTCTCCGAGGTGAATGAATGTTAAATGATCAACCTAAAAGCAAAGCGACTGTAGATAATAACCTGAATTCTTGTTCTGATTGATAAACACAAAATGTAAAATGAATAACCACTGATACTAGATGCAATCACTTAAAACAGCTCAGCAGAGTTCTACTCACAGATTTCATACAATGTGTATTTTACCAGTGTTAATGTCCATTGATTATAGTCCAAAATAAACTGGTCCTCATAAAATGGTGAATAAAGGATCCTTGTAGTTGTTAGCTATTGCATGCCCACACAGGAGGATACCACTCCTCATATTTACCTCAATCAGGAAAGAAAAAGAAATTAGGTGGAGGCGCAATAGTAAATGGAATCAACTTTATATTCACCTTCAGAGTGAGTGTTAATAGTATTGTAAATAATACATATATAGTGCACTGCTGATAAAGGAACATACATTAAAAACATAGACAAATGTTAAAAGTGATATTGCTAAATATCATATATGTGAACTGGTAATAGTGTGTAAAGATCAGAGTTGCCTGTGAGTAAGGTGGTTGCCTTAATTGCTGCTGGCTGTCAGCTCCTGCATGATCCTTCCTCTCTGGGGTTAACACCTGGATAGTCCTGCCACAAAGCTGGATCAGGCACTCACGCTGCTGGGGCTCACTACCTCCGTGAGTAGGCGGGAGCCGTGGGTCTCCTTGGTGTGCGCCGTCAGATTGGACCGTCCTGGGTGTCTTCCAAATTTCCTCCTCAGGTTCACCTCCAGAGTCACCGGATTGCAGCTTGGAAAGGTAGCAGGCTGATCAACTTGCTTTGGAGCAAATAACAAGATATTCCACTCGCAGCTCACTGGTCATGGCTTCCTCTGTGTTCACTTCACACACTGCTTATTCAATGCTGGCTCCTCCGTCGCGTTTCTCCACGTGATGTGGCTTCGTCAGGGTTAGGGGTCCCTTGTTTTTTTTTTATATATGAGGCTATGGAAATTAAGTCTCCTGTTTTGATGCTTTGTGGACTTCCCACAACATTGCGGGAGCTGAAACCGAGCCCTTATTTATTGAAAAGTAGTCCGATAGTTTATGTTTAATTGTGCTCACTATTTCTGGTAAATTTAATAAGGAATCATTTAATTTCCATTTGTATGGATTGTTTTAAACAAAGGGCAGAGAGAGTCAAGTCGATAGGGACGTGGTCTGACCAGGTTATTGGGCCTATATTTGACTAAGAGGATGCCTGAAGAATATTTTTGGTACCCAGAAAATAATCAATCCTTGAGTAGGTCTGGTGTGGTGCTGAGAAAAATGTATAGTGACGCTGACCCTAGTGCTGTGCCCTACAGAGAAAAGTCTTTTATTAGGTATTTAAATTGTTTTGCAGATTTGTGAACTTGGGTGGAGTTTGTGGAGCCCAGGGTGGAGGATTTATCCTGTTTCGGGGTGTTTACCAAGTTCATATCTCCCACTATTATTAGGGATGAGAGAGTTTGCTGGTCCAATGATTCCAACACCTTGGTCAGAAAGACTATTTGGTTTTCGTTGGGAGCATATAAATTAATTAAGGATACTGGGGTTCCTGATAAAGAGCCCAGAAGAATTAGGTATCTCCCCTCTGGGTCTGAAACTACTTTATGAGGTGAAAATGGAACGTTATTTTAATTAGTATAGCTACGCCTCTTTTATTACTCGAAAATGATGCATAGTATTCTTGGGGGAACACGTTACAGAATGTATTTAGCGGTGTGGGAGTATTAAAATGGGTTTCTTGGATGAACAATATATCTGTTTTATTTTTATTTTTTTATCTTGCAATGCTAACTTCCTTTTCCTATTGAATACAGGCCCTTAACATTCAGAGATACTAGTTTTATTGATGTTTGATTTGACGTGTTTCTTTTTTGGACATCCGGAGAAGGTGACCTTCCACTTTCCCAAGGTGGGGGTCTTGGTTTGACTCAGAGTTTTGGAACCCTAGGTGTGTTTGTTTCTTTAGATTGTTGTCTGGGGGGGGTGTCCTAATTGGCAGGGGGATGTAGAGGTGGAGGCAGGGGGAGGATGGGGGGAGAGGGTGGAGACAGAAAAGAAGAAAGAACTAGATAAAGTAAGATTGGGCCCAATGATAGCCCTAGCATGTAAGCCTTGCCACCATAGTGGCAAGGCAGACAATCAGATTGCCCTTGGGAGAAGTCCCCAGTCACCGAACATGAGGTATACCAACAGAGGGGGTAGAGAACCCTCCATAGTTGTGTATCGCATCCGCAACTTTTAACCGTAATAAAGTTTCAACAAAGTCTTAGATATATTTTGTCCTTACATTTTGGTAAGTAGAGAGCTTTCATTATTTACAACCTGTGGGGGGAGGGGTATTGGGAGGGGGCGAGGGGGGAGGGGGAGAGGGATTCTTTTGTACTTAGTAACTGGGTCATAATATGTGCACAGGCTGTGTTACTGGTGTTTTGGATGGGTACCTCATATAATTGAGGCATTTGTGGGAGAAGGGGGTGGGAGAGTGGGGGGCGTGAAAGAAGGAAGTGGAAAAGTAGGGGGGTGGAAGAGTATGAATTGGTGGGGGGCGTGAGGTGTGGTTTCACAAGATATTCTGCACATTGAGTTATATGGAGCATTTAAGAATACATACAAATTCTGCATGACTTGCTTGTGTTTCGGTTAGGAACATAGTAGTGTTTATTAACATAGTTATTATTTCTTATTTGTATCTTGGGAGATCCGTTTATACCTTATAGTATAGCTTTACCCTTTATATTTATACCTCTAGGTTCCCTGCCCCAACTTGGTGTTGAAGAGCAGGGTCTATTTGGTACTGCATTTTCCACCCCAAGGTGGGGGGGAGGGAGGGGGTGGAGGGGTGGAAAAGGGGAATTGAGAGGGGTCTGGGGGGGTGTGGATGGGAATAGTGGCACGGGTACAGGGGATGGGGGGAAGGTGGAGGGATGGGTGATTAGCAACAGATCGCTCTGAGTACAGAGAAGCAAATACACACCATCTTTATCACTCACTTCCTGAGCTGTCTAGTTCCTAAATTATGTGCTAGCTATTTTCTTTTCCTTTAAGCACTCCATATCTTTGCTCCTGTGCTGCTGCGTGGGTGGATTCCCTTCTACAGTGATGCACCTTATTGCCTAGAGGGGAGGGGAGGTGGGTGGGATAGGGGGAGGGGGAGTGAGGATGGGGGCTAGGGGAACTAGGTGTAGCAGGAGGTGGGGGAGGGAGGAGAGAAGGGGGGAGGTGAGAGGGGAGGGTTCTACATATTGAGTCATTTAAATAATTTGTTTCTATTTCCAAAGCTTGCTTGAATTGTTTGCATTTATGTTGTAACCCTTTAGGACTGGTATGCATTTGTTCTTGCCACCTCTAAGCAACCATGTTTTATGTTTCAGCGAGGCGGTGCAATACTCTGTTTATTGGGAAGTTTTTCATCTAGGTAGGGGGGAAATGGGGGGAGCAAGGGAGACGGGGCAGTAGTAAATGCTATTTAGGAATATACCGTTTTCACATAGGGGGTTTAGGACACAGGTTATGACAGATTCTTTTCAGGAGGGGTGGGTGAGGGGGAAACTGGGGACTTGATATGCTTAACTTAAAGAGCTAAGGGGATGGTCAAGGGAGGCAGGATGTAGGAAACCATTTAATTATCTCGGGAGCTTTTAAAGCTTTAGTAAGTGTTCACAGTCAAACCTGCTGCCGCTAAGTATTTGTAGGCGTTCCTATTAAATCGCCCTGTTTCACCTCAATTCCTGTGATGTCTTCGGAAGCGTTCGGTGAATGGAGGGCAGACTCTCAAGATGGCTCTGACGCGTGCGCGCCTTCAGAGCTCCACCGTGTGCAGCCACAATAGGCACAGGTCAGAAAAGTGTGCAGAGAGCTGTCCATAGAATATATGGAGAAGCTCTTCACGCGGATGAGGCAGAGCTTCCAGGAAGACCTAGGGGCAGCTATAAATGGCATTAGGGCTGATATTAACAGCCTGTCTGAAAGAACGAAGGCATGGAACACAAAATGGAGGATATTCTCCTAACACAATTATCGGCAGAAGATGAAATAAATAGACTTGGACATGAGATCAACACACTGAAAGATTGGCTGAGGACAAGAAAAACCAGGAACGCAGGCAGAATTTGCAGATCAGCAATATATTAGAGACTATAAAAACTGAATATCTGCGCCCATATCTGTGCAATCTATTCCACCTCCAGGTACAGGACCTGAGCACCCTAGATCTGAAAATGGACCGTGCTCACAGGGCGCTAGGCCCCAGGTCAGAGGACCCAAGAAGAAGAAGGGATGTTATTGTGAGACTCCACTCATACACCACTAAAGAGCGAATAATGTTCACAATATGAAAATGAATCCCTACAGATACAGGTATTTAGTGACTTGCTCAAGTCACTATTGAAAGACGCCTTGAAATGAGGCCCCTCATCCAGCTCTTGAAAGATAACAACATCAAATATAGATGGGGTTTTCTGTTTAAACTTATCGTGCAAAGAAACAGGAAATTTAAATCTATACCTCATCTGGAAGAAACACATCTGTTCCTTAAATCCATTGGCATACATGAACCAGAAAAGCAAAAAGAATCTGAAGAGGACCAAATGCCTTCCAATACACCAGGACTGACAAGAGCATGTGAACAACTGGACAGCCAAAAAAGTACCAAAATAGGAGACTGAAAAAAATGTTCAACACCAGTTGGAAGAAAATCAGTGGAGGATTTCCTAAATAATGTTACCCTGAACTTTAGATCAAGCTCTGGTGAATTTCATCCAAGATCCTTTTTCCCTACCTTGTTACAAGCAGTTCTCTTGTTATGTGGTTTTAACTCAAGCCTGGAGAAGGACTTAGAGAGCTCATGTTCTTGGAGTTCCCCCATCTGGATGCAGTTAACTACTAACCACGAAAGAAAGAAGAACCAGCAGGCCAGAGCAGCTTCTACTTTTTGCTCCTACAGATGCGGGAAAAATGCTGCTGATGATCTCTCCCACAGATCTACAAAAAAAGAAAGAACAGGCCCGCCGGGCAAGATGGAACGGAGCACCGGGTGACACAGTAGCCTGAGAGGAACCACCCACCCCATCCCCCTACTATACCCTCCATTCCCCCCCTTCTCCCCCAGTCTCCCCTTACATCCCCCTCTCACCCGTTTCCCCCCCCATCCTCAAATATGGGATCATTTAGCAAATTATGGATTCCTATTGATGAAAAACTGAGCTAGATTGTGGGTCAAAATCTGTGCCAGAATTATCTATACAACTTGAGGATAGATTCACAGATGTTTTGGCACTAATAATGCACGTTAGAGTATTTGGGAATGGATATTTTTCTTTCATCTCATTTACTGATATCCTCAAAGCTAAACAGATGCACAAATAACATCTGTTCTTCAAGGTAGCAACGCTATTAACATGGATTTTCATGTCTCTGGGACGTGTTCTCTAATATCGTGAACATGTGCATTGGTAAAACGTTGAATTAGTGCATGCCATTTTGTCAGGACGTCTAAACGCATGTTTCAAACTCAAATAAATACACATTACTTACAGAAAAACTCAGCCATTTCAAAACTGATAAACAGTAGAGATGACTAAGCAGGATGGGACTGCTCCTGCTGGTTATACTAGTAGGATCAGAAGCCAGAAATAAAAAAAAAAAAAAAAAGGAGTTTGAAATATTGACTAATTGAGTGGTGGATAACCACTTCAAGTTATTAGGTACTCTCTGCTCCAGAGCCAGCACTGCTGGATGGCCATACCGGAGCACCTCAATGCCCTGGGGAATGCTTTCTTCTCCATTAACACGCGGAAGTTGCGCTGAGTTGTCAGCAAAACGATAGTCAAAAATACGCTAGCTGACCATGCAGCCCAGGCACAGAAGACTGGAAGGGGACCACCTGTCCCATTGCAACTGAGTGTTATGGAGGAGCGGGTCAACTCAGTCATAGCGACCTCCCATGTAGTGGAACTATCAGAACTTCTGGACTCGGGATGTGGAGAGACCTAGTAAGGGACAATACAGTACATATATATGACACTTTATATTAATCTCAGGAATACATGTCACTTCAGACACAACCTTGAACATCAGAAAAAAAGATTACTGACATATTTGTAGAGCACTCATACATATAAGTGAGGAGTACTTAGCTATGATATTTCCATAAGTAATGGGTCATATTACAAAAACTTCCAATGTTTTCAAATGATCATTTTCATGAGCTTTGATGATTCCACAAAAGGTTATGAGATCCTGATGTGTTTGGTATTTGTGTTCAGTTGCTTAGCAAATACAAGTACATTGTTGTTATCAGTTGGTTTAATGTAAATATTAGTTCTTCCTTTGCCATCAGTCAGGGTTACCATAGAGCTTAGTAACTGAAAATATTTCCTAGATTTAAAAAAGTAAGAACACCTACAACAGTATATAATTATGATTTCGTATAAGATGCAAAATAATTGCAAAATTTTAAATATACTGTATATATTATTAGATTCGACTATGTGCAAAAATCTGTTTTCACCCAGAAATCAATTATTGGAGTTTAATGAATATTCCCTTTTGGGTCAAAGTACAAGTTATATTGTAGGCTAATCATTAGAAAAGGCTTAAACAATGCAGATAGCCTGTACATATGGGCAGCTTCAAAAGATCGTCAAATTCATTTGAAATGTGTTGCAATCGTGGAGTAAGCTCCAAAGTTGTATATTGTATCAAATGTATAACACAAGCAATAAAAAGCCAACAACATATTTTATTGTAGGTGTTTTTTCTTCTATAACTGTGGAAGAAGCATATCTGTTTCCTGAAGCACCTCAGTAATCATCAATATTTTAACCCATGATATACATTTATACAGTATTAATCATTTGATTGTATTTATAATTGTATTTTATATAAATATGATAACCGCATAGATGTTCTGGCTCTACATTTTATTCTGTGAAACTTTTTAAGTTGAAATTCCAGTACATTATCCTTCCCAGTGCTAGAATGACAAACCCTCATGTGTTGCAAAGTCATTGTAATGATGCCAATTGAAGAGAAGATATATTATATTCTGTTCAGATTTCGATCACCGCTCCACCAACGTGCCCCCTTAGGAATCAATAAAAAAAGGATGACGTTCACTGGATTTCACAATGGCCATCAGCATCCCAACCCTTGTGGTGTCTAATGAATGTCATACAGGTGCTCACGTGGTTAATATTTAGAGAAAGATGGAGAATTTAATGAAAATAATTTCTCATAGGCAATGTTTTCTATGTCAGCCTAATTTATTTTTAATATCTGTTATTCATTTAACTTGGCAACAACAGATACATTGGTATTATAAACACATTTTAGGTTATATTTCACAATTGTAGAATGAGCTCCAACCCATGTATTGTCCATATGGGATAATATATCAAATTATGAATTCTTTTTGATGAAAAACTGAGCCAAATCTTGGGAAAAAATCTGCACCAGATTTATCTATACAATGTATTGTGGTACAGTATAAGCAGTTTGTTTAACCTACATACGAGTCCACATGGGCATTTCAATAAACATGCCACAAAAGAGATATTGTAAGTGGCATAAATACTGGAACTTATACTTTCTCGTTGTGTATGAATGACTGAACTGATTCAGCTTGATAATGCCATTACAGTTGCAACAGCTGAAACATGAAAAAAGTACCAGACTGGATTCCCAAAGAACTGTTGTTTGAGAAGTTTCCTCTGCAGATCAAATTTTAGTAAATGTTCCCTCAGGATTCTCCCAGCTTGAGTGAGAATAGTGGAAGATTGGTAAATATGCCCATAAGTAATGGATCATATTACAAAAACTTCCAATGTTTTCAAATGATCATTTTCATGAGCTTTGATGATTCCACAAAAGGTTAAGAGAAAGTTCATCCTGATGTATTTGGTATTTTTTGTTCAGTTGCTTAGCAAATACCAGGACATTGTTGTTATCATTTGGTTTAATGTAAATATCAGTACTTTCTTTGTCATCAGTCAGGGTTACCATAGAGCCTAGTAACTTCAAAGATTTCATAGATTTAAAAAAAAAAAAAAAAGCCAGAACAGATATACAACAGAATATAATTATGATTTCGTATAAGATGCAAAATAATTGCTATATATATATATATATATATATATATATATATATATATATATATATATATATATATATATATATACTGTATATACAGTGTTCGACAATCCCATACATTTACACGCCCGGGGCGGGTGGATTTAACCCCCGGGCGAGTAAATATTGGCCCAAGCAGAACACGTGCTTGTTTTTTTTAATTTCCCCGCTCGCGCTGAAATTTCCCTGCTCGCGCTGAAAAAATAAATAAATAACTCCCCCTACCTGATTGCTGATTGGCGCGCGCTCCCAGGCTTTGTGGGCACACAGCCAGGCTCTATATGAGCCCGCCCCCAACGAGCGGCCATTTTTTCTGGCCAGAGATCTGTTGGAGAGTACTAGAGTAAGTACTCTCCAATCCTCCATCCCCTCTGCTCCTTCCCTGCCTCCTGCAGTTCCCCCTTACTCCCCGCTCCCCCCCACCAATACCCGCGCGTGGCTGGAGATGGTAGCGAGGGTGTCCCCCCCTTATTCCCCCCAGCTTCCCACGCCACTTCCAGCTTTCCCCGGTCCCCGCGCGGGGCGGGTGATGGTACTGGGGTGTTCCTCGCTTACCCCGGCTTCCCGCGATACCAGCGCGGGACGGGTGATGGTAGTGGGGGGTGTCCCAGCTTACCCCGACTTCCCGCGATACCAGCGCGGGACGGGTGATGGTAGTGGGTGTTTTCCCGGCTTCATGCGCCACTTCCCGCTTCCCAGATCCCCGCGCGGGGAGGGAGATGGTCGCGGGGGGGGGGGGGGGCGAGCGGGGCAGTGGTGGTGGTGGGGCTCGGTCGCGCGGCCTTTCCTCTTCTTCCCCCTGTCGTGTGTGTGTGTGTGTATGGGAGAGTGTGTGAGTATGCATGCGTGTATGGGAGTGAGTGTGTGTGTGTGTGTTGTGTGTGTGTGTGTGTGTGTGTGTGTGTGTGTGTGTGTGTGTGTGTGTGTGTGTCTGTGTGTGTGTGTGTTTGTGTGTGTGCATGCATGTATGGGAGAGAGTGTGTGTGTGTGTATGCATGGGAGAGTGTGTGTGTGTGTGTGTGTATGCATGCATGCATGGGAGAGAGTGTGTGTGTGTGTGTGTGTGTGTGTGTGTGTGTGTGTGTGTGTGTGTGTGTGTGTGTGTGTGTGTGTGTGTGTGTGTGTGTGTGTGTGTGTGTGTGTGTGTGTGTGTGTGTGTGTGTGTGTGTGTGTGTGTGTGTGTGTGTGTGTGGAGGGGGCTGTGTGTATGTACAATTTCCTTTTATTAAACTTGCAGTAAAAGCATAAGAATGTAGACAATCATGCTGGCCTCGGGCCTTCAACTCTTCCAGCCAGGGCATTATTGGCCAGTAATGCCCTGTTCTTCGGGGATTATTACTTAATTAATGAATTTTGTATGAAGTGATATGGTAATACAAAAACCCAGAATACAGATACAACAGTTTATACTCTAGTTAAAGCAGCAGTGCCACCTGTTGTTTTTTTGTTTGTTTTGAAGTCCCCTCTGCTCCTTCCCTGCCTCCAGCAGTTCCCCCTTACTCCCCGCTCCCCCCCACCAATACCCGCGCGTGGCTGGAGATGGTAGCGAGGGTGTTCCGCCTTCTCTCCCCGGCCCCCGCTTATCCGTGCGGGGTGGAGGTGTCCCCCCCTTATTCCCCCCAGCTTCCCACGCCACTTCCAGCTTTCCCCGGTCCCCGCGCGGGGCGGGTGATGGTAGTGGGGTGTTCCCCGCTTACCCCGGCTTCCCGCGATACCAGCGCGGGACGGGTGATGGTAGTGGGGGGTGTCCCCGCTTACCCCGACTTCCCGCGATACCAGCGCGGGACGGGTGATGGTAGTGGGTGTTTTCCCGGCTTCATGCGCCACTTCCCGCTTCCCAGATCCCCGCGCGGGGAGGGAGTGTGTGTGTGTATGCATGGGAGAGTGTGTGTGTGTGTGTGTGTGTGTGTATGCATGCATGCATGGGAGAGAGTGTGTGTGTGTGTGTGTGTGTGTGTGTGTGTGTGTGTGTGTGTGTGTGTGTGTGTGTGTGTGTGTGTGTGTGTGTGTGTGTGTGTGTGTGTGTGTGTGTGTGTGTGTGTGTGTGTGTGTGTGTGTGTGTGTGTGATACCAGAAGTGTCACCCCACCCAGTCACCCCACCCCAGTCACCCCACCACCCCACCCCCATCACCCCGTCACCCCACCCAGTCACCCCACCCAGTCAGCCCACCCAGTCACCCCGTCACCCCTCCCAGTCACCCCATCACCCCACCCAGTCACCCCACCACCCCACCCAGTCACCCCACGCAGTCACCCCACCACCCCACCCAGTCACCCCACCCAGTCACCCTGTCACCCCACCCAGTCACCCGTCACCCACCCAGTCACCCGTCACCCCACCCAGTCACCCCGTCACCCCCCCACCAGTCAACCAGTCACCCCACCCAGTCAACCAGTCACCCCGCCACCCCACCCAGTCACCCCGCCACCCCACCCAGTCACCCCAGTCAACCAGTCACCCCACCCAGTCACCCCATCACCCCACCCAGTCACCCCGTCACCCCACCCAGTCACCCCACCACCCACCCAGTCACCCCGTCACCCCACCCAGTCACCCCACCCAGTCACCCCGTCACCCCACCCAGTCAACCAGTCACCCCACCCAGTCAATCAGTCACCCGCCACCCCACCCAGTCACACCGCCACCCCACCCAGTTACACCAGTCACCCCACCCCCGTTGCCCTCTCTCTCTCACCCCCTCTCCACCCTCTCTCTCTCGCACCCTCTCACACCCTCTCTCTCTCACACCCTCTCTCACACCATCTCTCTCTCACATCCTCTCTCTCACACCCTCTCTCTCTCTCTCTCTCTCACACCCTCTCTCTCTCTCACACCCTCTCTATCTCTCTCACACCCTCTCTCTCTCTCTCACACCATCTCTCTCTCTCATACCCTCTCTCTCTCTCACACCCTCTCTCTCACACCCTCTCTCTCCCCCACACCCTCTCTCACCCATACCCTCTCTCACACCCTCTATCTCTCACACACCCTCTCTCACACACCATCTCTCACACACCCTCTCTCTCACACACCCTCTCTCCCAACCTCTCTCTCTCACACCCTCTCTCTCTCACACCCTCTCTCTCTCACACCCTCTCTCTCTCACACCCTCTCTCTCTCACACCCTCTCTCTCTCACACCCTCTCTCTCTCACACCCTCTCTCTCACACCCTCTCTCTCTCACACCCTCTCTCTCTCCCCCACGCCCTCTCTCTCTCCCCCACACCCTCTCTCTCTCCCTCACACCCTCTCTCTGTCACACCCTCTCTCACTCACCCTCTCTCTCTCACACCCTCTCTCTCTCTCTCTCACACTCCCTCTCTCTCTCACACCCCCTCTCTCTCTCACCCCCCTCTCTCTCGCTCTCTCTCTCTCTCTCTCTCTCTCTCTCTCTCTCTCACCCACTATCTCTCTCAAACCCCCTCTCTCTCTTTCTCACCCTCTCCCTGTGTCTGTCTCACACTCTGTTTCTGGATCTCTTATTTACCCTATATATCTTAACTGCCCTATACTACACCAAAATAACCTATACTGCTTTCTTCTAGATCTGACTCAAGCTTCACACAGAAGACATCGGAACCCCCCCTAACCCAGGAGACAGGGAACACCTAACATTGCGGGAATGAAGGTACCTGGACATTGAGGGACTGCAGATCAGGTAAGATCCCAGGCGGGATTGCTGCTTTAGATATTGTGAAGCGGGGTCGTCCAGACACTGGTTAAGGGGTTCAGGAAACTAGTCAATCACACCTGGATTTTATTTCTAGATCGACATTTACACACACACACACGCGTAACAAGGACTAATTGTAGTATAATGTAATACAATAAAGACATTTATGTCAAAAACAAATGTTGTTCTGGCTAGGAATTTATTAAATGTATTTTATTTATATATTTTATTTTAAAGCGGGGTTGGGGGCGGGACTAGGGTTGGGGGCGGGACTAGGTGGCGAGTAGATTTTTTGGTTGGGCGAGTAGATTTTTGGGTGATTTGTCGAACACTGTATATATATATATATATATATATATATATATATATATATATATATATAGCAAGCAAATATTCCTGTATGCTCATTTGCATGTCTTAGGCAGGTCTGCAACCCCGCCTTTCACCATTATCACCCAGCACACAGCACTTCCACTGCAGCAAGGGATTCTGGGAAATGACATGCAAATGGCCACACAGTGTCACCTTTTGCTTCAAAACCATTTTAAACATGGTTCCCTATAGGCTTAAGCTTGCTGCATGGTCACAGCTTTAAGCACAGCCAGGGTTAAGATGCATAGCCAGAAAACCCACCCACAGACAGCTTTTTTTTTTTTCCTCCCGAGTGGGTACACCCTCTCGCTCATCGGATCCCAGTCCACTTCAGTGGATAGGGAGCTTGCCCTTGGACTGTCCAACCGAAGTCAGACCCACCCTCAGTGCACAGTTTCCCTGAAGGTTTCAGCCCGAAAGCCTAGGTCTCCAGGGACATTGATGCCTTCCTCCATTAGGATTCAGGACATCCATCTCTTCCTCCCTCTGGCCCGAGGCCCGCAAGGGAGTTCGCATCGTCTCCCCTCTTTCGAAGGTTGTGCGGGTGCACCCCAGCCCTGAAGGGCTGGTTGTTCGAATGCCATCCCCCCTGAGCCCGAAGGCTCAGGGGTTCTGTGGTCCGGGGCCTGGACACCACCTCTCAATGAGCTAGAGGGCCAAATGCTTGCCACAGACCTTTCCTACTGAAGCCCCAGATACTGTAGGATAGTACTGCATTTGGTCATAGCTGTGCAGGCCGAGAGGAGCACTCATATCGCCTTGATCTAAGCCAAAGGGCCAAGGCACCCACAGACAGCTGTTTCGACCTTAATGGGCCCCCTCAGTGTTGGGTTGGTTAACTGGCTATGCAATGAAGCAATGAGGATGGGGTTTACCATACTTAGTTAAGTTATAGCAAATATTCCTGTATGCATGTCTTAGGCAGGTCTGCAACCCCGCTTTTCACCATTATCACCCAGCACACAGCACTTCCACTGCAGCAAGGGATTATTTCCCAGAATATATATATATATTTAGTTAAAGTATTTATGATTACTGAAGAATTGCAGGAAATAGACATGCTTGATAGTAGCCATTAATTAGTAAAGACACTGACATACAGATAAGGCCCTATCTATAATGCACTCAGGTCTGTAAGAAAGAGTACCCTACTGAATACATATGCAGTACAAAGCAGATAGTCTGGACCAAATAGTAAGGGTAAATTGTTTTTTATTAAAATACTTTATTAGGAATATACTATTAAAAAATATGGAACCAGTATAATGAAGTGAGAATAGGAACTGAAAGTATAACGTGCTGATACCCCGTAGGGGGTCTATATTGAGCAAATTAAACTAAATATAGGACACCTGCACAGAGATGTCCGTACAGATGAAAAGTCCAAATGGGACTGAAGATATCAGCAAAAAGAAATACCAGAAGCTGAGGTGCCCAAAGCCTAGTATAACGTGGCTATAAGGGCTGCTTCTGATAGGTCATGACGTCACTGGATAGCCTGTATCGTAGCACTTACAAAAAGCACTGGTGTGTAATTAAAGAATTGTCAACTAACATATAATGCCTCACAGAACTGTATAACACTGTAGAAGTTAATAATATTGAGGGCAACAATGAAATATGGTGAATAACGGTGTAAGGTAAGTATAAACCCACACACTAGTTAAAGACACACGAGTGCACACTTGCAGTGTTTGTTACAGTGATAAGTGGACAGACACATGAATGGAGTAGCTGAATTCGCTGATTGGCAGTAAGGAACCCTGAAAAAACTAACCCTGAGCGCCAATAACTAAACACAGGGACGGAAGTGAAATTGGGAGGTCCCTACACACCAATATATGCTGACCCTCCGGGGATATAACAGAGCAGCAGGATCGTGTTCTCCCCCAAACTAACCCTCAAAAACATAACCCTACAGCACACGAGGGGAGAGGGGTGGGGAGAGGAAAGAAAAGAGGGAGAGAGGACCCTCAGCCAACTTATCTGAGCTTGCTCTGTGGAGACACGATCCTGTGTATCAAGTGTGGTGAGTGCGCAGCTTAGGAGGCTCCGTCGGTGTTCTGATCAGGTCTGCTGAGGGCTTCACCAATCTGGGAGCTAAAACCTAAACTCACTTACAGCTTCCCCAACTTTAAGAGAGAATTTCGTTTAGTCTTTGGACGTTGTGATATGGCTGCTTCCTCCTTGTTCCACATTTCACACGGTCGGAAATCTGTGGCACGATACGCTCTGGAAATCCGGACAATCGCAGCTGAGACTGACTGGAATAATGGTGCACTTTTTGCGGCTTTCTGGCAGGGCCTTTCGGAATCCTTAAAGGACGAACTGGTGGCTCATGAGAGGCCATCCTCATTGGAGGCCTTGATTGCTTTGTGCATCAGAATGGATCAACGAAAGGCGGCTGAACATCAACATACTCGTACTCCTGTTTCTATGCCTTCCGCTTCTAGGTATCCTGCTCCTGCCTTACCGGCATTAGACGCTCCAGAACCCATGCAACTGGGCATCTCCAAGCAATTTTAATTTGTCCCCCTCAAGGGTTTACCGAATTCAAGTACTCTGGCTGATATATTTGTAAAATAAATTTTCCGTATTCATGGCGTTCCGCTGTCCATTGTCTCGGACCGTGGTACTCAATTTGTTTAGAAGTTCTGGCGAGCGTTTTCCCAGAGGCTGGGCATTACCCTTCTTTTTTCCTCAGGCTATCATCCCCAAACTAATGGGCAGACTGAACGCATGAACCAGTCCCTCGAACAGTACTTGCGTTGTTTTTCTTCCGATTCTCAGGATAATTGGGCAGAATTACTTCCTTGGGCGGAATTTGAGATTAACTCTCTCAAGAATGAGTCCACTCAAGAATCACCATTTTTTGTAAACTATGGATTTCATCCCACCCGCCTACCTATGCATTCATCCAGGTCCGGAGTCCCTGCAGAAGATGATAGGGTAACACCTTACAGGAGTCATGGTGGAGGATTCAAACTGCTTTACAGGAATCGGTCCTAACTCAGAAGAGAAAAGCAGGCTTCGTCGGGAGGCTCACAAGTTCGCACCTGGAGAGAAGGTTTGGCTTTCTTCAAAAAACATTGAACTGAAGGCCCCAACCCCTAAGGCCTCGGCCATGGTTCTGGCGGGCGGAGGCGCGCTGAGGCTCAGGGAAAGCGGCTTCATTCCCTGGCCTTAGACAGAGCGCCGTCCGGGGGCGTGTCAGGGACGTATCGGCGGGCGGGCCAGTGGCGTCACAGAGCTGGTTCGCCCTCATTGGGCGAACCGCTCAACTGACCGGCCCTGCGCTCCAACAAGCGGGAAAATTTTAAATTTCCCTAAGACCTACGCTTCCGCGCGCTTGCGGAAACGTAGGCGAACCCCTACTAAAGCCGCTCTCATTGTGGCTGTAGGGGCTCAGTGCCGAGCGGAAGCGCGCCTCAGCGCGCCTATGCCCGCAAGCACTATTCATGGACGCGGCCTAAACTATCTCCCTTCTACATTCTGAGATAAATTAATCCTGTGGCGTATCAACTTCGGTTGCCCCCCTCCATGAAGATTTCACCCGTGTTCCTTGTCTCGCTCTTGAAACCTTTTATCCAAGGCACATGATTTGCTCATCCTTCACTTCGACCTCTTCCTGCCATTGTACGAGGACAACAGGAATTTGAAGTTCAGTCCATCATTGACTCTCGCATCTCCAGGGGCAAGCTCCAGTTTTTGGTCCACTGGAAAGGATACGGACCTCAGGATCGTTCTTGGGTCTCGCATGCTGATCTCCATGCTCCATCCCTACTCAAATGATTCCACCAAAAATTTCCCTTCAGACCTTGGATGGATCATCCGGAGTCCGACCCTCAAGGGGGGGGTACTGTAAGGGCCCGCGCTGCGGGGACTTCCGCTCTCGGCGCTTCCTTACCTTTTCCCCCCGCTGCCTCTAACCCCAGGCGGCGTTCCCGGCCGTCGGCATCTCCCCCCACAGCTGTCTCCTCACTTCCAGGTCGTGCGCGTCACCCTTACGGGCACGCGCTGACCCAGGCCTCCATTTACTGGGGCCCGGAGCCTGGAACCGCATCCTCCATTCTGGCACGCGCACCGGCACGCTTTAATGCCCCTGCTCCACCAGGTCCACCCCCAGGCTTCTCTCTCCTATCAGGGCTAACCCCTGGAACGCACCTCCGCTCCTTCCTTTCCCCTGATAGGTCCCACCCACTATTTAGCCTGGTCTCTCCATTCCCTCAGTGCTCTGCATAGCTTCTGTACCTTGGTGCTGTCTGCTTCTGCTTGGCTCTCTTGTGTTTCAGTCCCTGTTCCTGGATACTCTGCTGACCTCCCCGGATTTCAACCTTGGCTTTGGACTTGGACCACGCTGCTCTCTGGACCCCCTTGGATTTGGCTTTGGACTCTCTACCTCGCTTTCTTCTATATCCCTTGGACTCGGCAAACGGACCCCTATGATGCAGTTCTCTCCTGTCCTCGACCCAGGCTTACGGACACTCTACCATGCTGCTCTCCCAACACCTTGACCATTGGCTTACGGACTTAACCCTTCTATGCCGGATTTGGCAAGTACTGAACTCTTTCTATTTTTGTTCCCTGGACTAGCTATGCTACTACCACACTCGGCCGCACCCCCGTTTACTGTTAGATGTGTGGTATTTGTCCATTCCACCTCAGTCCCGGGGTCTCGTCTGGCTTGTGGGCAGGCCGAGCATTACATCTACACACACACACACACAAGCTCCTGCTACACACAAACTCTGCAGCTACACTCACAAACACTGCTGTTGCTGCTACTGCTGCTGCTGCTGACACACACTCACACAAACACGATAGACAGAAACTGCAGCTAAAACCAAACTCTGTAGACAGACCCTTACTTTGTAGCTACAAATACACTCTCTCCCTCCTCAACTCAACTGTGTCCTCTGTACACAGAGAGAGGGGGAGGAGTCACTCCCTGGCTGATGCTTCCTGAACAATCCCCTGCCCTGTCTGAGAGCTGTTCCTGCCTCCTGACCAACCCCCTTCCATATCTCAGTGCTGTTCTTACAAAGGAAAAGCTGATTAGCTAGAAATAAAAAATTGGCAAGCTGCCAAAAATTCCAGCCTTTACTGAATGAATAATGCGTGAAATTTTAACCAATCAGAGAGCACGGATTTCAATAATGCCTGGAATTTTGCAGCTTTAGCCTATAATAATGTGTAGCCATGCCTGTTTTGGCTACCAGTCTGCCCTGCCTTTCATGCAAGCCCTGGTAACAGTGCAGGCAGTGACAGGACCAATCATGGGGTTTCCCCACAGAGACAGCTTCCTTGAGTGACAGGGGAGGAGGTGGGATAAAGCCTGTGTTATCCCCAATCCATGTTCAGACCTTGTACCTTCCTCCCACTGTACTTAAAGAGCTGCACATACAAATTTAGGCAGTGTCTCTACCGTTGAGAGACAGGTATCACACAGGATTGCCTGTGCATTGGCATCCCTTGTTCCTCTTCCCCTTGGAGGAGAGTGAGTGATTACCATTCCCCTGGCCCTGTTAGAGGGGCCAGGAAGAGTAAGGACTGCTTCAGGTGCCCTTGGCCCTGACCATTCAGAAGTTGGAGACCTATAGTGAACTGTATAGGTCAGCAGAAGACCAATAAATCAGTTCATGTTATCTATACCACCTGCCTGGTGTGTAATCTTACTGGGGAGAGAGGAGTACGTTCTTCTGTGGGAGATTGCCTCCATACATCTGGAGCCTGCAGTAGATCGAGGCGCTGTGTACCCAGGTAATAAACAACGGTAATGTACCTAACATCAGCATCCTGTGAGCCAACAGGTAGCATGCACCAAACACCTAGTAATGGGGAATCGCCCATGGGGTGGGGGAAAACACTGTTACAAGTGTAAAATTATGAAACATTTAGTGGTATCCAAATATAATCAGATAGCCAATTAAATTCGAGACAGAGTTGTAGATCGATGCGGCAACCACTCCAAAGGACTGGGACTCACCAGAGGATAATTAAAATCAGGAAATATTTATTTAACTACATAAAAGGGGACACTAAGGACAAACAAACATAGGGGATCCTCCTCCCACGCGTTTCGGGCATAGACTGCCCTTTCTCAAGGAGTATTACGTTAGCAGTGGGAGGGAGCTATTTAAACCTCCCACATACTTATTAGTGGGTGTGCAACACCTGAGTCAATTGGTAAATCTAAAATTACAATTACATTGGATTATTGAACATATTCTATATAATTCGGTTTAAATATACATATATATTTAAGCAAGAATATAGATCATTGTATTTGTAAAGAGAATCCAGTAACTCTCCGAACATAGATCTATAGTTTAGTCAGAAACACTAAACAATATCAAGTATGTTATAGGAGAGTAATTCTATCACCAGGTTTTTATTCCTTAGGTTTTTAACACCTGGACGTCTAATCAGCATTACATAAATAGTGCTAAGTGCGTACTAAAGTTGAAAGGTGTTCTTAGTGGTTTTATTTGGTTTATGTTGATATTATTATGATATTACAATAGGAATGTTACTGAATTCTCAATATACAAATTGTTGAAAATAAAATACATTTCTTATACAGAGTGTTTCATTTATATTAAGATCAATATTTGCATGTATATAGTAAGGAATCATTTATCTTGCTGCAAAACCTCTATTACAACATATCGAATACATTATATTAATCATGAAACTAGTGACCAAACATCAAATTGGTATATATTTCTCTCAATACATAGAAAGGAAGTTCTCTCAAAACAGAGAAAGATGAAAAGAAGGAAAGGAGAAAGAAGGGGGAAGGGGAAGGGAAAGGGGAAGGAGGGGAGGGGGGTGATTAGTGATTAGACATGTATAGTATCCAATTAAAAAAAGATGGTAGTATAGCGACAAGAGTTTGTAGGAAATGATCAACGTAAATAGATAAGCTTTCCCCCGTAGATATAATAATGGAGTTTATTGGTCAACCAGGTGGCTTCTGTATATTAGGGATTTATGAATTTTAGGTAATTCATGAAATATTAGTGTAATGGGATTAGTTTTGTTTAAACATTCAAATTCTGTGATAGATATAACTTGCAATGTAATTCCTTCTTCTAACAGTTCTAACTCACACAGATACTGCTGTATGGAATTCGAGCACAGTAACTATAAGAGGAAGAATCTTCTAATTGTCTCAGTGCTTCCTTATAATAATAATCTCTTTTGAAAAAAACTGCTGCCCTTCCAGTATTAGCATTCTTGACTGTTATCAATTTATTCTGTTTGAGAGACAAAATAGCTTATTGTTCTTCTATAGTTACATTTCTAGGTTTGTCCTTTGCATTGAAATCCATACATTTAGAAAGATAAAAGAGATCTTTTTCAACTAATTTGTGAAAAATCTTAATGCAATTCCCCCTCACGTCAGTAGGATAGAAACTAGATTTGTTCTTCAAACTCGAATCCTCTCTGCCAAAAAACTGAGAAGGAGATTGCGGGGGAACAAATTGTTCATTGAACAAACCTGTGAGATCTTGAAGATTACATTGATCCCTAAAATTCAATTGTGGTAGTGCATTGCAGTCATACATTTGCACATAAATAGTGATGGATACACATCTATTGTTAAATAAATGTCTAGGTCGTACATTAATTAACCTCTTTAGTGTTAACTTGCTGGTAAAATTTTACAAATCAATAATAGAGGAAAATAAATTAAAGTTCTTATATGAGAGCACATATATATATATAAATCCACACATGTTCCATAGTGGTTCATG